>NC_045985.1:1420033-1720033 GCF_010909765.2 Amblyraja radiata | reverse complement strand
GATTTCCACAAATTTTTTCAGCGCAAAAATTCAAATTTTTGGCGGTTTTTAACAGGTAGGAAAGTACGCGTTTCTTGCAATAATAACATATACCGGAAGACACGGATGTCCTCCAGATGGATTGAGCGGCTCCGTGCGTCAAGCCCTATGGCCCAGTGACCTTACGTGCAACCCCCCTTTTGTGTGTAGTTTTGGTCTCCAAACTTGAGGAAGGACATTCTTGCTATTGAGGCAGTGCGGAGTAGGTTCACAAGGTTAATTCCAGGGATGGCGGGACTGTCATATGTTGATAGAATGGACCGGCTGGGCTTGTATATTCTGGAATTTAAAAGGATGATAGGGCATCTTATTGAAACATAAAAGACTATTAAGGGTTTGAACACGCTAGAGGCAGGAAACATGTCCCCGATGTTGGGGGAGTCCAGAACCAGGGGCCACAGTTTAAGAATAAGGAGTAAGCCTTGAGAACGGAGATGAGGAAACATTTTTTCACCCAGAGAGTTGGGAGTCTGTGGAATTCTCTGCCTCAGAGGGCGGTGGAGGACGGTTCTCTGGATGCTTTCAAGAGAGGGCGAGATGGGGCTCTTAAAAATAGCGGAGTCAGGGGATATGGGGAGAAGGCAGGAACGAGGTACTGATTGTGGATGATCAGCCATGATCACATTGAATGGTGGTGCTGGCTCGAAGGGCCGAATGGCCTACTCCTGCACCTATTGTCTGTTCTATATTGTCTATTGACAGGTTTGATGGTGAAACTGTAGAAATATCCCGGGAGAGGTTCGTCCCAGACCCGGCCCCCGTGACGGGAGACTCAAGGAGCAGATTGTAAAGGGAGCCGGGGTCCCGGTGCGGAGCCTGGAGTCCTTTGGCCACCGGTTGCCCTTGGCCACCCCGCACAAGGTGTGACCTTTCACCCCGCACATGGTGTGACCTTTCACCCCGCACAAGGTGTGACCTTTCACCCCGCACAAGGTGTGACCTTTCACCCCGCACAAGGTGTGACCTTTCACCCCGCACAAGGTGTGACCTTTCACCCCGCACATGGTGTGACCTTTCACCCCGCACAAGGTGTGACCTTTCACCCCGCACATGGTGTGACCTTTCACCCCGCACAAGGTGTGACCTTTCACCCCGCACAAGGTGTGACCTTTCACCCCCTGGTCAACAGTGAGTGGGGGTGGTGGACATCAGCAGCGGGGATGGAGGGGGAGGGGGGGGGGGTGACAGCTTCGTGCCCATCACGGGTCTGTCTAACACGTCTCTCTCTCTCTCTCTCTCCCTCAGGCACTGACCCCTCCACTGGGATGGGAGTGGTTCACTGCGCTGTGTTGTTACTGAACTGGATCCTCAGCTCAGCCCACGGTAATGACCACAACACCTGGTCTGATTTCTATTTATTTATCTCATGGAGGGGGCTTCACGGAGTCAGAAGATTCATATTTTAAAATCATTCATTTTAATGCAGTTGTCCTCATCACTTAATACGATCAGGTAGGAGGTTCTTCCTCCCTCTGTGAGCGATGATGGGAACTGCAGGAGTAGGAGGCAACTTCATTTTCGTGGATAATCATGATAGCAGGAAGCAGAGAGTGGATGCTGATCATTTTTCTCTCTGGGTGGCAAGATGGAAGGAGTGGTGTCCCACGGGGATTGGTGTTGAGGCCCCAATGTTATGTAAAAAAATAATCGTGGACAACCAGTGAAAATGTTCATATCCTGGCTTCATCCCTGAATTATAAGGTTATTAGTGATAGGAGCAGATTAAGGTCATTCCACCCAAGTCTACTTCGCCATTCAATCATGGCTGATCTATCTCTCCCTCCCTAACCCCATTAGAGACATAGTCATAGAGTGATACAGCATGGAAACAGGCCCTTCGGCCCAACTTGCCCACACCGGCCAACAATGTCCCATCTACACTAGTCATAGAGTGATACAGTATGGAAACAGGCCCTTCGGCCCAACTTGCCCACAACGGCCAACAATGTCCCATCTACACTAGTCCCACCTGCCCGCATATCCCTCTAAACCTATCCTGTCCTATCCATGTACCTGTCCAACTATTTCTTAAAAGATTGGATAGTCCCAGCCTCAACTACCTCCTCTAGCAGCTTGTTCCATACACCCACCATCTGTGTGAAAATGTTACCCCTCGAATTCCTATTAAATATTTTCCCCTTCACCTTGAACCTATGTCCTGTGGTCCTCGATTCCCCTACTCTGGGTAAAAGACTCTGTGCATCTACCCGATCTATTCCTCTCATGATTTTGTACACCTCTATAAGATCTCCCCTCATCCTCATGCGCTCCATGGAATAGAGACCCAGCCTACTCAACCTCTCCCTGTAGCTCACACACTCTAGTCCTGGCAACATCCTCGTAAATCTTTTCTGAAAATTCTCAAGCTTGACAATATATTTCCTATAACCTGGTGACCAGAACTGAACACAATATTCTAAATGCGGTTTCACCAACGTCTTATACAACTGCAAGTTCTGTACTCAATACTCTGACTGATGAAGGCCAAAGAGCCAAAAGCCTTTTGGACCACCTTATGTACCTGCGACTCGACCTTCAATAAGGGATTATCCTTATTGATTCCTTAAATAATTATATTTCCAATTATTTGAATTGACCCGCAGGTGAATTTCTCGTTATTGTACCGGGCGATGGTTTTGTAGCCACTGTAGGTGGAGATGTGGTGTTGGAATGTCAGCTTGTACCAGATATATTGACCAGCGACATGGTCGTGCAGTGGAGGAAGACAGGTCTCATCTCGCCAGTCCTTGTGTACAGACATGGACACAATGACACCCTCGCTCAACACCAGGATTACAGAGCAAGGGCCGAACTGTTTAAAGATGAAGTGACCAAAGGGAACATTTCCCTCAGAATAAAGAACGTAAGAAGGTTTGATGAAGGGGAATATACATGTTCAGTTACAGAGGGAACCGAGTATGAAAGTTCTCCAGCTCAACTACAAGTTCGAGGTGAGTAAGTAAAACACCGATGATTGACGATAAATGTAAAACGGACAGATTGTAAAGAGCGTTCACTCAACAATGTTGATTTATAATTACATAATTAAGAACTTGCTGCTGTTGTAATGTTTATATTGAGAAGTAACTTGAGTAAATGGAGAAAGGGTTTCATCCCGAAACGTTGCCTGTTTCCTTCGCTCCATAGATGCTGCCTCACCCGCTGTTTCTCCAGCATTTTTGTCTACCTTTGAGTAAATGAAGGGCAGCCATGGGAATGTATTTAACTGGAGTTCCATCACATCTGTCCCAGTGTTTTTCATTGAGGGGAATGGAGAATGGATGTAGGGAAGATGCATCACAGTTGTACAGGATGTTGTTGAGATCTCACCTGGGGCACAGTGTACAGTATTTGTCTCCTTACTGAAGGAAAAATGTACTTGCCATATGCAGCATATATGTACACACATATATATATATATACATATATATACTCTCCCTTTGAAACTCCACCTCGTTGCGCTCATTTCCCAAATCAAGGTCAAGTATAATCCCACCGAGCGATGTATTAACTGCCTAGTGTGTCAGGAAACCCTTCCTAGATGTATCAAACAAATGCTGCCACATCTAAGTCCTTGCCCCATAGGTATTCAAGGTGAATATTGGTTGGTTGTGGAAGATGACTTCAAATTTCCCAATATTGACCATGAGTGCTACTTCCAGGTGGCCAGATACTTGGATCCCCAGATACCTCCGTTCCACCTCACTATCCAGGTTCCAGCCGTTTACCCTGTCACTTCAGCCTGGATTTCATTACCGAAATTATGAAAACATTCAGCAGGTCAGGCAGCATCTGGGGAGAGAGAAGCAGAGTTGACATTTCTGCTCAATGACTTTCCATTGGAACTAGAAATAATTAGAAATTGTATAAGTATTGTTGCAAGAGGTTTGAGTACTTGAACAAAATGCTGTATGGTCCAAGTTGCTATTCTTCCTGACTATTGTTATTTCTACATCTGTCACTGATGCAGCTTTGGGGAGTTTGATCCGGATTCGGTTGCAGGGATACCAGGGAGATGGAATCCAGCTCGTGTGTAAGTCCAGTGGATGGTATCCTGGACCAGAGATGCTGTGGATCGGTGAGGATGGACAGGTTTTACCACAAGCTGAAACAATGTACCATGAAGATACGGAAGGTCTTGTAAATGTGGAGCGCAACGTGACAGTAATGAGGCAATCAACAAACAAGTTCAAGTGTGTTGTTCAGTACAGATGGTTAAACATACAACGTGAGGCAATTGTTAAAATATCAGGTTTGTAAATGTTGCTGTTTGATCATTGAAGTATAAAGGTGATTTACATTCCATTGAAACCCCGACTGCCCAGAATGTTCACTGAGGTGCTCACATGTTCCCAGTGATGATTTATCCACATCTCACTTCTGTGGGGAAATGATCACTGATTTTTAAAGACAGTTTACTATATGCGCTGTTCACTGTCTTCACTCTGCAGATGATATATTTCCTGGAGTTCCTGACTGGGTCCTGCCGCTGGTCCTCACCATTTGTCTTCTCATTGCCGCCCACGTTGCTGTGATTTACTGGAACGTGAAACAAAACAGACGCATTAAAGGTACGTTAAACAACAGCGTAAGATGCAGGTCAGGAAATCCGGGCGGAATTCTCTCAGATTCCCACTGTAACTTCAGTGGAAAACCAGAGCACTCTCCGCGGGGCTTCCACCTTCCAGCGGTAACTGTCGCCCCTGGACAGAGTATCAGTGTCCGGGGAGGTGGGGATAATGGGGTCAAGGGGCAGATGTGACGTGTGTGTGTGTGTGTGTGTGTGTGTGTGTGTGTGTGTGTGTGTGTGTGTGTGTGTGTGTGTGTGTGTGTGTGTGTGTGTGTGTGTGTGTGTGTGTCTGTCTGTCTGTCTGTCTGTGTGTGTGTGTGTGTGTGTGTGTGTGTGTGTGTGTGTGTGTGTGTGTGTGTGTGTGTGTGTGTGTGTGTGTGTGTGTGTGTGTGTGTGTGTGTGTGAGAGTGCATGCGTGCGTGCGTGCGTGCGTGCGTGTCCCCCGCCACATAGACATGGACCTCATCTCTGTTCACTTCCCCGGTGTCACCCTGCGCTTTCGCTCACTTGTCACTTTCATTGTGTGTCCCGTCCCAGTGTGAGCTCTCCCTCGCTCTCCTACACTGATCTAACGAGGCTGAGCAGAGGCTGGGGGACCGCCTGCCTTTGAACCCGGCATCTCGCAGCTTCCCGATTCAACATTGTCCACAACCGTTACACACAATAATCACCGTGTTCACATTTTCCTACAACAACTGTTGGTCGTGGGTGAATGATTGAAACGTCCCCGGATCCACAGTGTATTTATTCACCTGATCCGTTCCTCGTCATTCCCCTCTCCTGCCCTTCACATCTTACACAACATTTGTTTTCCCGCTACACTTGTGTCACACCTGTCACCATCTGACATTGTCCAGGCCTGATGAGACCCTGTCAATGTGAACCAGGAATTCTGTTCCTCACTGTAGCTGCCTGACCCGCGCGGAACTTCCCTCATTGTTCTGCACTTATTTCCAGCCTTGTTTGGATTGACCTGTGACTCTGATAGTCATTGTCTCTGATGCTCATTGTTCAAATGTAACACTGGTTTCTCCTTCCAGAGCTGGAACGGCGCAAATCCATCATAGAAAATGGTAAGAATTTAGTATAGAAATATTCACAAATGAGAATGAATGGTGACACACTGGCGCTGCTGGGAGAATTGATATCTCACAGTGCCAGAGACGAGGGTTCGATCCTGACCTCGGGTGCTGTCTGTGTGGAGTTTGCATGTTCTCCCTGTGACGGGTTTCCTCCGGGTGCTCCGGTTTCCTCCCACATCCTGAAGGCGTGCGTGTCTGTGCGTTAATTTCAGGAATGCCGCTGGTGTACAAGCCCCAATCAGCATCAATGTTGCCGAAGTACAAGTGGGTGAGAGCCTCATGTATCTCGGTGTTAATATTCACAGTGATCTGTTGTGGACCAAGATCAGAGAATCAACAGCCAATATGTCACCCAATGTCTCCACTTGCTTAGGAGACTGAGGAGATTCAGCCTGTCTAGCCGTAATTACTGAAAGGTATAGATGTAGCCCAGTCCCACACACACCACACTCCCCACCATTGTAGATGTAGCCCAGTCCCACACACACCACACTCCCCACCATTGTAGATGTAGCCCAGTCCCACACACACCACACTCCCCACCATTGTAGATGTAGCCCAGTCCCACACACACACACACCCCACCATTGTAGATGTAGCCCCGTCCCACACACACCACACTCCCCACCATTGTAGATGTAGCCCAGTCCATCACACACACCACACTCCCCACCATTGTAGATGTAGCCCAGTCCCACACACACCACACTCCCCACCATTGTAGATGTAGCCCTGTCCCACACACCCCACACTCCCCAGCGTTGACTCCATCTACACTTCACGCTGCCTTGGAAAAGCTGCCAACATAATCAAAGACTTGTCCCACCCCGGTCATTCCTTCTTCTCCCCGCTCCCGTACGGCAGAAGGTACAGAAGCTTGAAAGCGCGCAGCACCAGACTCAGGAACAGCATCTTTCCCTCTGTTATCAGACATCTAAATGGCCCTTCCATAAGCTAGGGTACTGTCCGATTCACCTCTACCCCATTGTGGACATTGGACTTTGTCTGTTGAACTGATGCGCTACAATGCTGAGAACTATATTCTGCACTCTGTATCTTCCCCTTAGCTCTACTTAATCCATCTAAACCCCTATTAGGAATAAGGGTCTCGAACCTAAACGTCACCCATTTCTTCTCCCCAGAGATGCTGTCCGTCCCGCTGAGTTACTCCAGCATGTTGTGTCGATCATTGGTTTATTATTGCCCCTTGTACTCAGGCACAGTGAGAATATGTTGGCTGTGTCACCATATTATACATGAGTCAGATCAAGCCATATACGTCCAACATGTAGAGTACAGGGAAGAATCCCAGAATGCAGAATGTGGTCCCAGCTGTGGGACCAGGATACATACATCCCCCTCCTCAGTGACTTCCCCACTGGGTCACAGCTGTCAGTGGGTACATTAGGGACCGGAGCACAGTGATGGGCACGGGATGTACCTACACCGTGACACAGCACGGCAACACACGGAGGGATTCACACAGTGGGAGATTAAACACAGTCTAGCCACTTTAATCTGTTGCTGGAGTCCTGAATGGTGTCCCTGAAGCAAACTGTGCCTTTGATCACTGATGCGTGTTCTGGTGTACTTTATTCATGGCTTATCTTTCCTGTTTCTTTACAGGACAATGGGCACCCCTTGTTCAGTCAGGTATGTTCCTCACACACACACGCACACACCCACACACACACTCACTAACACACACACACACACTAACACACACTCACACTCACACTCACACATACACACACACACACACACACACACACACACACACACACACACACACACACACACTAACGCACACACGCACACACTAACACACACACACATACACTAACACACACACACACACACACACACACACACACACACACACACACACACACACACACACACACACACA
Source organism: Amblyraja radiata (assembly GCF_010909765.2). NCBI lineage: Eukaryota > Metazoa > Chordata > Chondrichthyes > Rajiformes > Rajidae > Amblyraja > Amblyraja radiata. Next base: position 1,712,433 of record NC_045985.1, on the reverse strand, counting down.
CGTGCAACATTCACTTGCAGCACAATTATCACCTATGGACCAGTGACGTGTGGTGAGGTCAATGACTGGGGAGGCACTGGATAGTATCTGTGGCCCGGCCCTCCCTGTATTGGTCACCGCGTCTCCCCGAGGAGAGAGAGGGGTGGAGCCGTGGCTGGGATGGAGGGAGGGAGAGAGAAGAGAAGGGAGAGAGAGAGAGAAGGGAGAGAGGAACGATGGCACGTTATAACCCACAGCTTCCCCATTCTGACAGCCGCCGCTGAACCCCCCACCACACTCCCCGCTTCTTCATGGCAGCCCAGTGATGTCTTGGCTCTGACAATTCGAGGGATCTAATCGGTAACAACACCAAGAGCAGCCCCGGGCCGCCACGTTCCCCGACTGCTGAAGCTCGCTAACGTGGAGGGAGACACGCCCCTTGTGAGGCAGATGTGATCCCTGCCTCCCCTGGTGCTTTTTATTACAGTTTTATGTGAGAGCAGTGAGCACAAATGTAATATATATATACGTGAAATAAGTTACCTGGACTATGGAAGGTGAGGACATGTAATGAAGGGGTTTTACACGCATTACATTGGTGACAGATATAGAGATAGTAACAGGCACACGCTTATTGCCCGCGCCCCATACAGTTTCTAAGTGGTGGCGCAATCAGAGGAGTCTCAGCTCGTCGTGATGTTGACTATAAAAAATGATTCGATTCATATAGAAATGACATTATTAACACAGATCAGTGGAAAAATATTTATATTATTTTGTTATTATTTTCTTTACTTTTCTTAACAGCTATTTTCATTGGGAGTGTGACAGGTACGGGTCTGCCTCCCTTGACCACATGTCCCTGCTATGGACTGTATGTAGTGATACTGCACGGGGTCTATCAGGAGCTTCTTGCTATAAAATTAATTGGAGATTAGATTCCAGACAGTTCTCTTCATATCAGTCTTGTTTGTTGTTTCTGTTTTCAGAGTGGAAAAGGATACGAGGCCACCAAGGTAAGATCTTGGTTTGTGTGTGCGCGTATGTGCTGTGTTTGTGTGTGTATGTGTGTTTATATGTGAGTGTATGCGTGCGTCTGTGTGTAGTGAGCGTGTTTGAGTGAGTGTGTGTGTGTGTGTGTGAATGTGAGTGTGTGTGTGTGAGCTTGTGTTGTGTATATATGTGGGTGTGCGTGAGTGTGCGTGAGTGTGTGTGGTGTGTATATTGCGTGCGCCTGTGAGTGTGTATGTGTGTGGTGTGCGCGAGCGTGTTTGAGCGAGTGAGTGTGTGTGGGTGTGTGTGAATGTGTGTGTGTGAGTGAGTGTGTGTGGTGAGTGTGTGTGGGTGTGCGTGAGTGTGTGTTGTGTGTATATGTGGGTGTGCGTGAGTGTGTGAATGTGTGTGCGTGAGTGTGTGTGAGTGAGTGTGTGTGAGTGAGTGTGTGAATGTGTATGCGTGTGTGTGAATGTGTGTGCGTGAGTGTGTGTGAGTGTGTGTGTGTGGGGTGATGATATTGAGATTTCCCGTCCGAGAGCCGAAACTTAAGTCAAGACTTTGTCTTATAAGTATCTACAAGTACTCTCACGATAAGAGGATTATACTGCACCGACCTATATCTCAAAGACTACTTCACTAATCTAGTCACAGCTGAAGGGGGGTCAAATGATTGACAGGCAAATGATAGACAGGCAAATGATACTTAAAGGGTTGACTGTGGAGATGGAATGGCAAAGATTTAAGGATCGCATGGATGAACTACAAAAATTGTTCATCCCTGTCTGGCGAAAAAATAAAATGGGGCAGGTGACTCTTCCGTAGCTAACGAGGGAAATGAAGGATAGTGTTAAATCCAAGGAAGAGGCATATAAATTGGCCAGAGGAAGCAGCAAACCAGAGGACTGGGGGACATTTAGAATTCTACAGAGGACAAAGGGGTTAATTAAGATGGGGAAATAGAACATGAAAGAAAGCTTGCGGGAAATATAAAAACTGTCTGTAAAAGCTTCTTCAGGTACGTGAAGAGGAAAAGATTAGTGAACACAAATGTAGGTCCCTTACAGTCAGAAACTGGTGAATTTATAATGGGAAACAAGGAAATGGCAGAACAGTTAAACAAGTACTTTGGTTTGTCTTCACTAAGGAAGACACAAACAATCTCCCAGAAATACATGCGGACCAAGGATCTAATGGGAGGGAGGAACTGAAGGGAATCCACATTATTCAGGAAATGGTGTTAGGTAAACTGTTGGGACTGAAGATAGATAAATCCCCAGGACCTGATGGTCTGCATCCCAAAGTACTCAAGGAGGTGGCCTTAGAAATCGTGGATGCATTGGTGATCATTTTCCACACCAACCAGCGATCCCCACATACTAACACTATCCTGTACCCACTAGGGACAATTTACACATACACCAATTCAATTAAACTACATTCCTGCACGTATTTGAAGTGTGGAAGGAAGGAGAAACCCACGCGGTCACGGGGAGAACGTACAAACTCCACACAGACAGCACCCGTAGTTGGGATTGAACCAGGGTCTCCGGCGGCTCAAGCGATGTAAGGCAGCACCACCGTGGCCGCCCTGGCGTTTAGGAGGTCCTACTGCAGTTGTCCTGGTGGGACCACATCTGGAGTATTGTGTGCAGTTTTGGTCTCCTAATTTGAGGAACGACATCCTTGCTATTGAGGGAGTGCAGCGTAGGTTCACCAGGTTAATTCCCGGGATGGTGGGACTGTCATATGATGAAAGAATGGGTCGACTAGGGTTATATTTACTGGAATTTAGAAGGATGAGAGGATATCTTGTAGAAACATTTAAAAAGTCTTAAAGGATTGGACAGGGTAGATGCAGGAAAAAATGTTCCCGATGTTGGGGGAGTCCAGAACCAGGAGTCACAGTTTAAGAATAACGGGTAGGCCATTTAAGACTGAGATGAGGAAAAACGTTTTCACGCAGAGAGTTGTGAATCTGTGAAATACTCTGCCCCAGAAGGCAGTGGAGGCCAATTCACTGGAGGCTTTCGGGAGAGAGTTAGATTTAGCTCTTAGGGCTAACGGAATCAATGGATATGGGGGAGAAGGCAGGAACGGGGTACTGATTTTGGATGATCAGCCATGATCACATTGAATGGTGGTGATGGCTCGAAGGGCCGAATGGCCTACTCCTGCACCTACTGTCTACGTTTCTATGTAACAATCTGAGTTTAGCAAAAAGCATTTGTGCCCGAGAAGTGAACAAGCCTGTGTGTGTGTGTGTGTGTGTGTGTGTGTGTGTGTGTGTGTGTGTGTGTGTGTGTGATTCTGTGTGTGTGTGATTATCTGTGTGTGTGTGTGTGCGTGTATGTGATTCTGTGTGTGTGATTCTGTGTGTGTGTGTGTGATTCTGTGTGTGTGATTCTGTGTGTGCGTGTATGTGATTCTGTGTGTGTGTGCGTGTATGTGATTCTGTGTGTGTGTGTGTGTGTGTGTGTGATTCTGTGTGTGTGTGTGATTCTGTGTGTGTGTGTGATTCTGTGTGTGTGTGTGCGTGTATGTGATTCTGTGTGTGTGTGATTCTGTGTGTGTGTGTGTGTGTGTGTGTGTTTGTGTGTGTGTGTGTGTGTGCGTGTGATTCTGTGTGTGTGTGTATGTGTGTGTGTGTGTGCGTGATTCTGTGTGTGTGTGTGTGTGTATGTGTGTGTGATTCTGTGTGCGTGTGTGTGTGAATGTGTGTATGTGAATGTGTGTGTGTGATTCTGTGTGTGTGTGATTCTGTGTGTGTGTGTGTGCGTGTGTGTGTGTGTGTATACGTGTATGAGTAAAGTATTTTGCTGTACCCCTTCCCCTGTCTCTTTCTACGGAGGGAGCAGAGGGAAGCATGAGAATGAAGAAGTGTCCAGACCCTAGACGTGTTCTGTCATTTCCTTACACATGTGTTGCCTGACCCACGGACTTCCTCCAGCTGTTTGTTTTTATTTCTCACCGTTCACCCGCTTCCCGTCCACTTCCACCCCAATTAGGAAACTCCGTGAAACATGTTTTAGTCCATGGGATGTTGGTGGGTGGGAAAACGCCGGGATATCGTCCAGTTGTCCGCCCGCCTGTGCCTGAGGCCGAGCGGCCTCTCCCCCGGTCCCGGGGCCGCGCTGCCCGAGTCTCCCCCCGACCCCCGGGGACTCTCTGATTCTCTGCTTCTCCCCCCAGGCTCCGTCACCCTGGATGTGGAAACAGCGCATCCGCAGCTCGAGGTGTCTGAGGATCGGAAGAGGGTGAGATGGACCCGGACCGAGAGGAGTCTCCCTGACACCGGGAAGAGGTTTACAGACTGGGAGTGTGTGCTGGGATCGGAGGGATTCACATCGGGGAGACATTACTGGGAGGTGGAGGTGGCGGGGAGTGAGTGGTGGAGGCTGGGAGTCGCCGCAGAGTCTGTGGACAGGAAGGGATGGGTCACACCGACCCCGGAGAATGGAGTCTGGATCATCAGGCGGTCGGATGACCAGTTTGTTGCATATACCGACCCTCTATCCCCTCTCCCCGCCCGTCCCATCCCCGGGAGGGTGGGAGTTTATCTCAGTTACGAGTCCGGGACAGTTTCATTTTACGACGCGGACACCAAGTCCCATCTCCACACCTTCACTGGGAATAAATTCACGGAGAAACTTTATCCTTTCTTCTGGCCTTGGCATGGAGACCAGTGGCTGAGAATCTGCTCCGGTTCCGCTCCGGGTGTGTAAAAGGGTCGGGTCCCGGGACCGGCGTCAGGAGCGGGGCTCAGGGGCTGTGGGGCAGAAACCCGGTGGACAACAGGTCGGCGCTGAACGAACGGCTCCCATTTAATCCCCAAATTCCGCGTCGTGAAACAAACCCCAGTGAGCGCGGAAATAAAACCAGGGGGAATGTAAATGTGGCCTTGCCGAGGCAGCATGAAGTGTAGATGTGTACAAAATCACGAGAGGAATAGATCGGGTAGATGCACAGAGTCTCTTGCCCAGAGTAGGGGAATCGAGGACCAGAGGACATAGGTTCAAGGTGAAGGGGATAAGATATCTGAGGGGTAACTTTTTCACACAGAGGGTGCTGGGTGTATGGAACAAGCTGCCAGAGGCGGTAGTTGAGGCTGGGAGTAGCCAATCGTTTATGCAACATTTAGACAGGTACATGGATAGGACAGATTTGGAGGGATATGGACCAAGCGCAGGCAAGTGGGACTAGTGTAGATGGGACATGTTGGCCGGTGTGGGCAAGTTGGGCCGAAGGGACTGTTTCCATACTGTATCACTCTATGACCAAGAGTCAATGGAAAGGGAGGTTGGTTTGCGCGATGGTCTGGGCTGTGTGCACAGTTCTCAACTGTCACCCATTCCTCCTCTCCATGGATGCTGCCTGTCCCGCTGAGTTACTCCAGCATTCTGTGTCCTTCTTCAGTGTAAACTTGCATCTGCAGTTCCTTCCTACAGATAAAATGCTTTCTGCGGCGCATAGAGTACTAGTGTGATACAGTGTGGAAACAGGCCCTTCGGCCCAACTTGCCCATACTAGCCAACATGCCCCATCTACACTAGTCATAGAGTGATACAGTATGGAAACAGGCCCTTCGGCCCAACTTGCCCACACCGGCCAACATGTCCCAGCTACACTAGTCACAGAGTGATACAGTGTGGAAACAGGCCCTTCGGCCCAACGTGCCCACACCGGCCAACATGCCCCAGCTACACTAGTCACAGAGTGATACAGCGTGGAAACAGGCCATTCGGCCAAACTTGCCCACACCGGCCAACAATGTCCCAGCTACTCTAGTTACAGAGTGATACAGTGTGGAAACAGGCCCTTCGGCCCTACTTGCCCACACCAGCCAACATGTCCCATCTACACTAGTCTCAACAAAGCTCTTGTGGCGGCCCCTGGTGGTGAGCCACGCACTGTACATAACCTTCGGCTCTGGGTAGACAATAGACAACAGGTGCAGGACTAGGCCATTCGGCCCTTCATGTCCTGGTGACCAGAGCTGGTGGTCACGGGTGCCCCTGGGGTTATTTAAGGTGGTAATCACGCGCGCGCGCACGGGTTGGTGGGTTTTGTTATATATTTTGATTTTTTATTACACAAATACTTTTATTCAAAAACTAAAAATAAAGATACAATATTAACACAATCAAAGGCTGCCTATGTTGACAGTTCATCAAATTAATATGACGCCAACTTTATCAACAAACACTCGACCTCCCGCGGCGACCAGCATTCACGGACGGTCTCCAGAGTCCCCGTGGACACCTCGTGTGTGTTCCCTCCCCACACACTGATGGTAACAACAGCGAGGTGAAGCTGCATCCTCCACTCTGCAACTGTGCTCTCTGCCAGCTTCCATCCGTGGCTGTATCCTCAGCCACTGGTCCCCCTCCCCGGGGAACACACACACATATATATACACACACTCACATATATACATATATAGTCAAGTCAAGAGAGTTTGTTGTCATGTCTCCCAGATAGGACAATTAAATTCTTGCTTTCTGCAGCACAACAGCATATAGTAAGCATAAATACAGAACAGTTCAGTGTGTCTACATAGCATAGACCATATATATACACATAAATAAACAGATAAAGTGCAATAGGCTGTTATAGTTCAGAGTTTGTTTAATGGCGAGTTTAATAGCCTGGTGGCTGTGGGGAAGAAGCTGTTCATGAACCTGGATGTACCAGATTTCAGGCTCCTGTACCTTCTACCTGATGGCAGTGGAGAGGTGAGTGTGTGGCCAGGATGGTGTGTGCCCTTGATGATGCTGGCAGCCTTTTTGAGGCAGCAACTGCGATAGATCCCTTCGATGGTGGGGAGGTCAGAGCCGATGATGGACTGGGCAGTGGTCACAACTTTCTGCATTCTTTTCCGCTCCTGGACGCTGAAGTTGCCGAACCAAGCCACGATGCAACCGGTCAGCATGCTCTCTACTGTGCACCAGTAGAAGTTCGAGAGTGTCCTCTTTGACAAACCAACTCTCCGTAATCTTCTCAGGAAGTAGAGGCGCTGATGTGCTTTCTTTACAATTGCATCAATGTGCTGGGACCAGGAAAGATCTTCGGAAACATGCACGCCCAGGAATTTCTTGACTCATTCCACCATATAAACGGGATTGTGGGTCCCTATCCCTTCCAAAGTCCACAATCAGTTCCTCGGTGTTGCTGGTGTTGAGAGCCAGGTTACAGTGCTGGCACCACTTGGTCAACAGGTTGATCTCACTTCTATACTCTGACTCGTCCCCATCAGTGATTCGTCCCACAACAGTGGTGTCCTCGGTGAACTTGATGATGGAGTTCGCACTTTGACCATCTACACAGTCATGAGTATAGAGTGAGTACAGCAGGGGGCTGAGCACGCAGCCTTGAGGTGCTCCCGTGTGTGTATACACACGCACACGCATATATAAGCACACACACGTACACACATACAGTGGCTTGCAAAAGTATTCATACCTCTTGAACTTTTCCACATTTTGTCACGTTACAACCACAAACGTAAATGTATTTTATTGGGATTTTATGTGATAGACCAACACAAAGTGGCGCATAATTGTGAAGTGGAAGGAAAATGATACATGGTTTTCACATTTTTTTACAAATAAAAAACTGAAAAGTGTGGTGTGCAAAAGTGTTCAGCCCCCCCTGAGTCAATACTTTGTTGAACCACCTTTCGCTCCAATTACAGCTACAAGTCATTTGGGGTATGTCTCTACCAGCTTTGCACATCTGGAGACTGAATTTTTTGCCCATGAATGACTGGGCCATTCTAACACATGAATATGCTTTGATCTAAACCATTCCATTGTAGCTCTGGCTTTATGTTTAGGATCGTTGTCCTGCTGGAAGGTGAACCTCCGCCCCACTCTCAAGTCTTTAGCAGACTCTAACAGGTTTTCTTCCAAGATTGCCCTGTATTTGGCTCCATCCATCTTCCCATCAACTCTGACCAGCTTCCCTGTCCGTGCTGAAGAAAAGCATCCCCACAGCATGATGCTGCCACCACCATGTTTCACAGTGGGGATGGTGTGTTCAGGGTGATGTGCAGTGTTAGTTTTCCGCCACACATAGCGTTTTGCATTTAGGCCAAAAACTTCAATTTTGGTCTCATCTGACCAGAGCACCTTCCTCCACATGTTTGCTGTGTCCTCCACATTGCTTGTGGCAAACTGCAAACGGGACTTCTTATGGCTTTTTTTCAACAATGGCTTTCTTCTTGCCACTCTTCCATAAAGGCCCGATTTGTTGAGTGCACGACTAATAGTTGTCCTGTGGACAGATTCTCCCACCTGAGCTATGGATCTCTGCAGCTCCTCCAGAGTTACCATGGGCCTCTTGGCTGCTTCGCTGATCAATGCTCTCCTTGCCCGGCCTGTCAGTTTAGGTGGACGGCCAGTCTTGGTAGGTTTGCAGTTGTGCCATACTCTTTCCATTTTCGGATGATGCATTGAACAGTGCTCCGTGAGATGTTCAAAGCTTGGGATATTTTTTATAACCTAACCCTGCTTTAAACTTCTCCACAACTTTATCCCTGACCTGTCTGGTGTGTTCCTTGGGCTTCATGGTGCTGTTTGTTCACTAATGTTCTCTAGCAAACCTCTGAGGCCTTCACAGAACAGCTGTATTTATACTGAGATTAGATTACACACAAGTGGACTCTATTTACTAATTAGATGACTTCAGAAGGCAATTGGTTGCACTGGATTTTATTTAGGGGTATCAGAGTAAAGGGGGCTGAATACTTTTGCACACCACACTTTTCAGTTTTTTATTTGTAAAAAAATGTGAAAACCATGTATCATTTTCCTTCCACTTCACAATAAAATACATTTACGTTTGTGGTTGTAACGCGACAAAATGTGGAAAAGTTCAAGGTGTATGAACACTTTTGCAAGCCACTGTATATATAAATACACATGCAGACACACACACACATTTATACACACACACATATATACACACACACATATATATATATACACACGTGTATGCACACACATTTATAGAAACACGAGTAAATACATATATATATACGCACATATATGTCTGTGAGTGTGTGTGTCTGTGAGTGTGTGTGAGCGTGTGTGTGGGTGTGAGTGTATGTGTGTCTGTGTGTGTGTGTGTCTGTGTGTGTGTGTCTGTAAGTGTGTGTGTGTGTATGTGTGTCTGTGTGAGAGAGTGTGTGTGTGTGTGTGAGTGTGTGTGTCTGTGAGTGTATGTCTGTGAGTGAGTGTGCGTGTGTCTGTTTGTGTGTGCAAGTGTGAGTGTGTGTGTGTGTGTGTGTGTGTGTGTGTGTGTGTGTGAGTGTGTGTGTGTGTGTGTGAGTGTGTCTGTGAGTGAGTGTGTGGTCTGTGTTGTATGGGTGAGCGTGTGTCTGTGAGTGTGTGTGTGTGTCTGTGTGTGTGTGTGTGTGTGTGTGTGTGTCTGTGTGTGTGTGTGTGTGTGTCTGTGTGTGTGTGTGTGTGTGTGTGTGTGTGTGTGTGTCTGTGTGTGTGTGTGTGTGTGTGTGTGTGTGTGTGTGTGTGTGTGTGTGTGTGTGTCTGTGAGTGTGTGTGTGTGTGTGTCTGTGTGTGTGTGTCTGTGTGTGTGTGTGTGTGTGTGTGTGAGTGTGTGTGTGTGTGTGTGTGTGTGTGTGTGTGTGTGTGTGTCGGGTTGAGGCGTGTTGCTAGGCAACAGTGGGTGGTTGGGCTGCAACTCTCGCGTGGACCGGTCACGTGGTCAGGGGGCGACGGTTGGGCGGTTGGAATTCAAATGGTTGGCAGTTGGACCCGGGGACGTGAGGTCTGATGCCGTGTGTGTGTGTGTGTGACGTGTGTGTGTGTGTGACGTTTTGTGTGTGTGTGTGACGTGTGTGTGTGTGACGTGTGTGTGTGTGACGTGTGTGTGTGGTAGAGAGTACAGACGCTGTGAGGGCTGATGCAGAGTTAGCTAGCCATCTATCTATCAAAGATTATAGAGCGGATTATAGATTATAGATCACAAAACGGCGTCGAGAATCACACACGTCATACTAGGCAGTTTTCCGCAGATTGGTGCATCTTGAATCTTGCTCTGTTCTATAGGGAGGTTTCACGGCGGTGGGGTCACGACCCATGACCCGTTCTGTTGCTACGCTACACCAAGTGGATTACACGCGATGAACTGCAGGTAGGCATTTACCATTGTTTCCAACATAGCCGACCCGTTAAAACCCGCCCAAAATGTCAATGTTTGCGCTGTAAATAATTATGGAAACCGGGATAAGCGTGAGAGACATTTATCCTACTTCAGAATTCCAAAAGTGAGGAGAAATGACGGTAGATAGAAGCGAGAGCTGAAGGGACAACAACAGCCAGAGTGCTTGGCGAACATTGGCCGTTTGCTCACTGCATTTCATCAACTAAGGCAATATTTGTGTTTTTTCTTCATTCCTTTGGCATCTAAAAAGTTTCAGAAGTGATAAATCTGGCTGTAAATTTTTTTAATCGCCCATGGTTCCCAAGTGGGTTTTACATACAAAATGAAAACGCCTCTGAAGAAAAATTTACAGCCGGATTTATCACTTCTGAGAATTTTTAGATGCCAAAGGAATCAAGAAAAAACACAAATAATGCCTTACTGTTGATGAAATGCAGTGAGCAAACGCGATAATTCCCAATATTTTCAATGTTTACCAAGCACTTTAGCTGCTGTTGTCCCTTCAGCTCTCGCTTCTATTTACCTTCATTTCGCTTCACGTTTGGAATGCTAAAGTTGGGTACGATGTCTCTCACACTTACCCCGACTCACACAATTTTTTACAGCGCAAAAATGCAACATTTTGGCGGTTTTTAAACGGGTAGGAAAGTACGCGCTTCTAGCATTAATAACATATACCGGAATTGCCGGATGTCTTCCAGTTGGATTTAGCTGCTCCGTGCCTCGAGCCCTATGACCCAGTGACCTTTCGTGCAATCACCCTATAATCTGTGCTATCTATCCTCTCTCTCCCACTCTGTCTCTCTCCCCCTCCCCTCTCTATCTCCCTCTCACTCTCTCATTCCTCTCTCTCCCCCACTCTCTATCATTCGTCTCTCTCTCTCCCTCTCATTTCTATCTGTCTCTCATTCCTCTCCCCCTCTCCCCTCTCTCTCACCAAAAAAAATAATATATATATATTGTACACACACACAGACATACTGATATATATACTGATATATATATGTATTTTAAATACACACGCACACATATATAGAAAAATATATGCTGATATATATACAGATGTATATCCTGATATATATGCTGACGTCACAGCAGGAGGTTGCTGGGGCAGCTGCGATGTGTGTGCGTGTCTGTGTGCATCTGTGTGTGTGTGTGTGTGTCTGTGTGTGTGAAACATAGAAAATAGGTGCAGGAGGAGGCTATTCGGCCCTTCGAGCCAGCACCGCCATTCATTGTGATCATGGCTGATCGTCCCCAATCAATAACCCGTGCCAGCCTTCTACCCATATCCCTTGATTCCACTGGCCCCTAGAGCTCTATCTAACTCTCTCTTAAATCCATCCAATGATTTGGCCTCCATTACCCTCTGTGGCAGGGAATTCCATAAATTCACAACTCTCTGGGTGAAAAAGTTTTTTCTCACCTCAGTCTTCAATGGCCTCCCATTTTCTTTTAAGTGTGGCCCCTGCTTCTGGACTCGCCCAACATTGGGAACATTTTTCCTGCATCTAGCTTGTCCAGTCCTTTTATAATTTTATATGTTTCTATAAGACCTTCCCCTCATCCTTCTAAACTCCAGTGAATACAAGCCCAGTCTTTTCAATCTTTCCTCGTATGACAGTCCCGCCATCCCAGGGATCAATCTTGTGAACCAACTCTGCACTGCCTCAATCAAGTTTCAAGTTTCAAGTGAGTTTATTGTCATGTGTCCCTGTATAGGACAATGAAATTCTTGCTTTGCTTAAGCACACAGAACATAGTAGGCATTTACTACAAAACAGATAAGTGTGTCCATATACCATAATATAAATATATACGCACATGAATAAATAAACTGATAAAGTGCAAATAACAGATAATGGGTTATTAATAATCAGAGTTTTGTCCGAGCCAGGTTTAATAGCCCGATGGCTGTGGGGAAGGTAGCTATTCCTGAACCTGGTTGTTGCAGTCTTCAGGCTCCTGTACCTTCTACCTGAAGGTAGCAGGGAGATGAGTGTGTGGCCAGGATGGTGTGGGTCTTTGATGATACTGCCAGCCTTTTTGAGGCGGCGAATGCGATAGATCCCCTCGATGGAAGGAAGGTCAGAGCCGATGATGGACTGGGCAGTGTTTACTATTTTTTGTAGTCTTTTCCTCTCCAGGGCGCTCAAGTTGCCGAACCAAGCCACGTTGCAACCGGTCAGCATGCTCTCTACTGTGCACCTGTTGAAGTTAGAGAGACTCCTCCTTGACAAACCGACTCTCCGTAATCTTCTCAGGAAGTAGAGGCGCTGATGAGCTTTCTTGATAATTATATTAGTGTTCTCGGAACTGTGACTGGCTACGCAGTCATGAGTATAGAGTGAGTACAGCAGGGGGCTGAGCACGCAGCCTTGAGGTGCTCCCGTGCTGATTGTTATCGAGGCTGACACATTTCCACCAATACGAACAGACTGTGGCCTGTGATTGAGGAAGTCGAGGATCCAATTGCAAAGGGATGCGCAGAGACCCAGTTCTGCGAGTTTGGTAACCAGCTTGGAGGGGATGATTGTGTTAAATGCCGAGCTGTAATCGATGAATAACAGCCTGACATACGAGTTTTTGTTGTCCAAGTGGTCCAGAGCGGAGTGGAGGGCCAGCGAGATCGCATCCACCGTTGATCTGTTGTGGCAGTAAGCCACAAGGATGTCCTTCCTCAAATTAGGAAACCAAAACTGTACGCAATACACCAGATGTGGTCTCACCAGAGCCCTATACAACTGCAAAAGAACCTCTTTACTCCTATACTGAAATACTGTTGTTATGAAGGCCAACATTCCATTAGCTTTCTTCACTGCCTGCTGTACCTGCATGCCAACTTTCAGTAACTGGTGTACAAGGACACCCAGGTCTCGCTGTACCTCCCCCCTTGCACTGTCACTGTCTGATTCACTGTCTTCATTCTGCAGATGATATCTTTCCTGCTGGAGTTCCTGACTGGGTCCTGCCGCTGGTCCTCACCATTTGTCTTCTCATTGCCGCCCACGGTGCTGTGTTTTATTGGAACTTGAAACAAAACAGATGCATTGAATCACTCCGCAAAAACCCAGATTGGGTCATCAAACCAGCCGACAAGGGAGGTGCCGTGGTAGTCTGGCGCGTCGATCTCTACAAAGCTGAGGCCACGCGCCAACTCTCGGACACCTCCTCCTACTTACCCGTGGACCATGACCCCACTGACGAGCACCAGGCCACCATTTCTAGCACCATCACCGACTTCATCAATTCCCACGCCCTGCCCGACCAAGCTTCCAACCTCATCGTTCCCCAGCCCCGCACAGCCCGTTTTTACCTTCTCCCCAAAATCCACAAACCCGGCTCTCCCGGCAGACCCATTGTCTCTGCGTGTTCGTGCCCCACCGAACTCATCTCCACATACCTTGACTCCATCTTATCCCCCTTGGTCAAATCCCTTCCCACCTATGTTCTAGACACCTCAGACACTCTCCGCCGCCTCCACGCATTCCACTCTCTAGGCCCTCACCCCCTCATCTTCACCATGGATGTCCAGTCACTCTACACCTCCATCCCCCACCAGGATGGCCTCGGAGCCCTCCGGTTCTCCCTCGACCAGAGGAGCAACCTATACCCAGCCACTGACACTCTCCTCCGCTTAGCGGAGTTGGTCCTCACCCTCAACAACTTTACATTTGACTCCTCCCATTTCCTCCAAACACAAGGCGTAGCTATGGGCACACGCATGGGCCCCAGCTACGCCTGCCTCTTTGTCGGGTACGTTGAACAATCCTTGTTCAAGACGTACCAGGGCCCCATCCCCGACCTCTACCTCCGTTACATTGACGACTGCTTTGGGGCCACCTCCTGCACCTACACACAACTCACTGACTTCATCCACTTCACCACCAACTTCCATCCGGCACTCCAATACACCTGGACCATTTCCCACACTTCCCTACCATTCCTTGACCTCACCATCTCCATCGCAGGGGACAGACTCCTGACCGACATACATTACAAACCCACTGACTCACATGGCTACCTGGACTACACGTCTTCCCACCCTGCCCCCTGTAAAGACTCCATCCCCTACTCCCAATTCCTCCGCCTACGCCGCATCTGTTCCCAGGATGAGACATTCCATACCAGGGCATCGGAAAAATGTCCTCGTTCTTCAGGGAACGGGGATTCCCCTCCGCCACCATAGATGAAGCTCACACCAGGGTCTCATCCATACCCCGCAACACTGCCCTCTCTCCCCATCCCCGCACTCGCAACAAGGGCAGAGTCCCTCTGGTCCTCACCTTTCACCCCACCAGCCGGCAAATACAACACATAATCCTCCACCATTTCCGCCACCTCCAACGTGACCCCACCACTCGCCACATCTTCCCATCTCCCCCCATGTCCGCCTTCCGCTAAGACCGCTCCCTCCGCAACTCCCTCGTCAATTCTTCCCGTACCACCCCCTCCCCGGGCACTTTCCGTTGCAACCGCAAGAAATGCAACACCTGTCCCATCACCTCCCCCCTCGACTCCATTCAAGGACCCAAGCAGTCGTTCCAGGTGCGACAAAGGTTCACCTGTACCTCCTCCAACCTCATCTACTGCATCCGCTGCTCTAGATGTCAGCTGATTTACATCGGGGAGACTAAACGGAGGTTGGGCGATCGTTTCGCCGAACACCTCCGCTCAGTCCGCAATAACCAATCTGACCTCCCGGTGGCTCAGCACTTCAACTCCCCCTCCCATTCCCAATCCGGCCTCTCTGTCCTGGGCCTCCTCCATTGCCAGAGTGAGCAACAGCGGAAATTAGAGGAACAGCACCTCATATTCCGCCTGGGGACCTTGCGTCCGGATGGCATTAACATTGAATTCTCCCAATTTTGCTAGCCCTTGCTGTCTCCTCCCATTCCTTAACCCTCTAGCTGTCTCCTCCCATCCGCCCGCCCTCGGGCTCCTCCTCCTCCCCTTTTCCTTCCTTCTCCCCCCCACCCCCCATCAGTCTTAAGAAGGGTTTCGGCCCGAAACGTCGCCTATTTCCTTTGCTCCATAGATGCTGCTGCACCCGCTGAGTTTCTCCAGCAATTTTGTGTACCTTCGATCTTCCAGCATCTGCAGTTCCTTCTTGAACACAATGCATTAAAAGTACGTTTGGTTAAACAACAGCGTAAGATGCAGGTCAGGAAATCCGGGTGGGTTCTCCCAGATTCCCACTGTAACTGCAGCGGAAAACCAGAGCACTCTCCGCTGGGCTTCCACCTTCCAGCAGCCCCTGGGGTAACATTGTACATGTGTGAACGGGCGATCGGCGTGGACACGATGGGCCGAAGGGCCTGTTTCCATGCTGTATCTCTGAACTAAAGAAAAGTAAACATTACCAAAGTTGGGTAACGCTGGGTTGTCAGGGTTCCAGTGAATGGCCATCACAGCTGTGTTTCACTTTGGTGTGAAATCCATCCTCAGACTCTGAAGGTGAAAGAAAAGGCTTTAGCTGGGGTTGACTAGACAGGGCGAGGGCAGCTTCCAGACACTGATGGTAACTCCAGCCGGGAACAACAGCGAGGTGAAGCTGCATCCTCCACTCTGCAACTGTGCTCTCTGCCAGCTTCATCCGTGGCTGTATCCTCAACCACTGGTCCCCCTCCCCGGGGAACACACACATATATGTATACACACACACACATATATACATACACACATACATTCTGAAGAATGGTCTTGACCCATAACATCACCCATTGCTTCTCTCCTGCGATGCTGCCTGACCTGCTCATTTACTCCAGCATTTTGTGTCTACTTCACATACATATATACACCCACATAAACACATATATGCACACACATATATATATTTACATGTATATGTGTGTGTGAGGATATGCATGTGTGACTATGTCTAAGTGTGGGTATATATACATATATATATACCCACAAGTATATACACGCACACATATATATGTACACACAGGTATATACAGACACACCACACACACATTTGTGGGTGTATGTACATATATGTGTATATGTATATATGTGTGTGAATATATATATATATATATATATATATATACACCAATGTATATACATGCACACATACACATGCATATTTATATACCCTTACACACATATATACATACACACATGTGTGCTTATGTATGTGTGTGTGTGTGCATATATAGAAACAGAAAATAGGTGCAGGAGGAGGGCATTCGGCCCTTCGAGCCAGCACCGCCATTCATTTAGGCTGTGGGCCGAGGAGCTTTATTCCAGTGTTTCGTGACCCAAGTCACAGAACTACATGAAATTTTCACATATTGTGTAAAATAATTATATAAATCACCCCTGAAACTCGTCATGAACAAGACTTGCACATTTTTTATTAAATTAGAGAAAAAACGGAAATATTTCGGGTATTTTTAGTCCAATCAAAGCACGTTTAACATTGAGTTGTCTGCCAGTTGGCCAATCACGCGCTTTGTTTCAGGCTAGCACACATCATAGCTGAGAGGGCTTCACTGATGCCTGTTTTACTGGAGATTCCGATGAAGGTTCTTTGTCGTGGAAACTTGCAGCAGGGTAATTGAATTTAGTGAGAAAAGCATTAAGAAGTCTGAAAATGTGCAGCTAAGTGGATAGAAGTGGAAGAAAGTCTTGAAAGCAAAGTCCCTGCTGAGATGCTGCAACACAAAGTTGTGAAACTTTGTGAATCAACTCAAACTGAAAGGTAAGATCTAAAGTCTGAATTTATGAAAATTAATCTGTATGGACTTTAATTAATTTAATTGCACCGTTTATAATGTGAAAAAATGAGATTTGGAGGCTGTACATTCACTCATTAATTCACTCATTAATTCACTCACTCGTTCACTTATTCATTCATTCATGAAGTTGAGGGCCTAAACTATAAGTATCAATAACAAGGTAAATTAAACATTTTCACTAATGCCAGCTTGTTGTAGAGTAATAAGTCTTAATCATCTAATCTCGGAGCTGCCTGCGATAACTTACCGGGAAAAGGTGCTTTGATCGCGGGGCCTATGTATTTAACATAGTGAAGCCGTGGTCTCAATTAAAAAGCGGCCGATTCGCAAACGCGGATCTTCTCCGCGGGGGTGGGTTGGGGTGGGGGGGGCGGTAATGAGTGCCATCTGTAGCGGCAGTTTCCAGGAAAACGGAAGAATATATCTATCTGTAATATATAATAATAGGTATAATAATATATTATATTATTATACCTATATTACTATCTGGAATATATATAGTTATAATAATATATTATTATATAATATATATATATATATATATTATATTATTATGCCTATATTACTATCTGGAATATATATATAGGTATACTGATATATAGTTTAAATGGACTGCAACACGGAAATAGGCTGCCCATCGTTACTTTCCCGATCTCATTTTCTAATTAGTTTAATTAATGTGCAACTTTCGGCAATGATGAGTTATGACTTGCTTCTCAATTATATTTCATCTAAATATGTGGAAAGTTTCATGTAGTTTGGTGACTTGGGTCACTAAAACTGATTTCTAGACACATTTTTGATGCTCGGCCCACAGCCTAATTGTGATCATGGCTGATCGTCCCCAATCAATAACCCGTGCCTGCCTTCTCCCCATATCCCTTGATTCCACTAGCCCCTTAAATCCATCCAGTGAATTGGCCTCCTCTGCCCTCTGTGGCAGGGAATTCCACAAATTCACAACGCTCTGGGTGAAAACGTTTTTTCTCACCTCAGTCTTAAATGACCTCCCCTTTATTCTAAGACTGTGGCCCCTGGTTCTGGACTCGCCCAACATTGGGAACATTTTTCCTGTATATAGCTTGTCCAGTCTTTTATAATTTTATATGTTTCTCTAAGATGCGCCCTCATCCTTCTAAACTCCAGTGAATACAAGCCTAGTCTTTTCAATCTTTCCTCATATGACAGTCCCTCCATCCCAGGGATCAATCTTGTGAACCTATGCTGCACTGCCTCAATCACAAGGATGTCCTTCCTCAAATTAATAGGTGCAGTAGTAGGCCATTTGGCCCTTTGAGCCAGCACCGCCATTCAATGTGATCATGGCTGATCATCCCCAATCAGTACTCCGTTCCTAAATTCTTCCCATATGCCCTGACTCCGCTATTTTTAAGAGCCCTATCTAGCTCCCTCTTGAAAGCATCCAGAGAACCTTCCTCCATCGCCCTTTGAGGCAGGGAATTCCACAGACTCACCACTCTCTGAGAAAAAGTGTTTCCTCGTCTCCATTCTAAATGGCTTATTCCTTATTCTTATTAAGAGACCAAAACTGTACACAAAACTCCAGATGTGGTCTTATCAGAACCCTATACAACTGCAGAAGAACCTCTTTTCTCCTATACTGAAATCCTCTTGTTATGAAGGCCAACATTCCATTAGCTTTCTTCACTGCCTGCTGTACCTGCACGTCAACTTTCAGCGACTGGTGTACAAGGACACCGAGGTCTCACTGCACCTCCCCCTTACCTAACCGCATTGAGATAATAATCTGCCCCCTTGTTTTTGCCATCGAAGTGGATAACCTCACATTTATCTATATTATACTGCCTCTGCCACGCATCTGCCCACTCACTCAACATGTCATGGTCACCCTGCAACCTCCTAACATCCTCTTCACAGTTCACATTGCCACCCAGCTTTGTGTCATCCACAAACTTCCTAGTGTTGCTCCTGATTCCCTCTTCCAAATCATTAATATATATGGTAAACAGTTGTGGCCGCAACACCGAGCCTTGCGGCACTCCGCTCGCCACTGCCTGCCATTCTGAAAAGGACCCGTTCACTCCTACTCGTTGCTTCCGGTCTGCCAACCAATTTTCTATCCACGTCAACACCCTACCCCCAATACCATGTGCTCTAATTTTAGTCACCAGTCTCCCGTGCGGGACCTTATCAAAGGCTTTCTGAAAGTTTAGATACACTACATCCACTGGCTCCTCTTCATCGATTTTACTTGTCACACCCTCAAAAAATTCCAGATTAGTCAAGCATGATTTTCCTTTCATAAATCCATGCTGACATGGACTAATTCTTTTACTGCTATCCAAATGCCCCATTATTACCTCTTTAATAATTGACTCCAGCATCTTTCCCACCACCGAATTCAGGCTAATTGGTCTGTAATTCCCTATTTTCTCTCTCGCTCCTTTCTTGAAAAGTGGGATAACATTAGCTATCCTCCAATCCACAGGAATTGATCCTAAATCTATTGAACATTGGAAAATGATCACCAATGCATCCACTATTTCTAGAGCCACCTCCCTGAGGACCCTGGGATGTAGACCATCAGGCCCAGGGGATTTATCATCCTTCAGTCCCATTAGCCTACCCAATAATATTTCTCGCCGAATGAAAATTTCTTTCAGTTCCTCTACCCCCTTAGATCCTCTATCCTCCAGTACATCTGGGAGATTGTTTGTGTCTTCCTTAGTGAAGACAGATCCGAAGTACCTATTCAACTCTTCTGCCATTTCCTTGTTCCCCATAATAATTTCACCCGTGTCTGCCTTCAAGGGACCCACATTTGACTTTGCTATTCTTTTTCCCTTAACATATCTAAAGAAGCTTTTACTGTCCTTCTTTATATTCCTGGCCAGCTTCCCCTCGTACTTCATCTTTTCAGCCCGTATTGCCCGTTTTGTTTCCTTCTGTTGTCCTACGAAAGTTTCCCAATCCTCTGGCTTCCGGCTACTCTTTGCTGTGTTATACATCTTTTCTTTTAGTTTTATTCTATCCCTAACTTCTCTTGTCAGCCACGGTTGCCTCCTACTCCCCTTAGAATCTTTCTTCCTTTTTGGAATGAAATGATCCTGCATCTTCCGGATTATGCCCAGAAATTCCTGCCATTGCAAGTCAAGTCAAGTCAAGTTTATTTGTCACATACACATACGAGATGTGCAGTGAAATGAAAAGTGGCAAATGCTCGCGGACTATGTGCAAAAAGACAAACAACCAAACAAACTATAAACACAATCATAAACACACACTTATACCTTTACATATTAAATATTGGAAGGAAAAACGGTCAGTAAAGTTAGTCCCTGGTGAGATTTACAGTCCGAATGGCCTCTAGGAAGAAACTCCTTCTCAACCTCTCCGTTCTCACAGCATGGCAACGGAGGCGTTTGCCTGACCGTAGCAGCTGGAACAGTCCGTTGCAGGGGTGGAAGGGGTCTCCCATGATTTTGTTGGCTCTGGAGTTGCGCCTCCTGATGTATAGTTCCTGCAGGGGGGCGAGTGAAGTTCCCGTAGTGCGTTCGGCCGAACGCACTACTTTCTGCAGAGCCTTCTTGTCCTGGGCAGAGCAATTCCCAAACCAGATGGTAATATTTCCGGACAAGATGCTTTCCACAGCCGCTGCGTAGAAGCACTGGAGGATCCTCGGAAACACTCTGAATTTCCTCAATTGCTTGAGGTGGTAAAGGCGCTGCCTTGCCTTACTCACGAGTGCTGCGGCGTGTGATGTCTATGTCATATCCTCAGAGATGTCGACTCCCAGATATTTAAAACAGCTCACCCTATCCACAGTATCCCCATTTATCCTCAATGGTGTGTACGTCCTCGGATGATGTGCCCTCCTAAAGTCCACGATCAGCTCCTTCGTTTTTTTGATGTTCAAGAGGAGGCTGTTATCCTGGCACATTGCTGTTCCACCGTTGTTCCTGCTAGTATCCCTTTCCAGTCTACCTTGGCCAGCTCCCCTCTCATGCCTTCATAGACCCCTTTGTTCAACTGCATCACTGACACTTCCGATTTAACCTTCTACTTCTCAAATTGCAGATTAAAACTAATCATATTATGATCACTACCTCCAAGCGGTTCCTTTACCTCGAGTTCTCTTATCATATCTGGCTCATTGGACAACACTAAATCCAGAATTGCCTTTTCTCTGGTCGGCTCCATTACATGCTGCTCTAAGAATCCATCTCGGAGGCATTCTCCAAACTCTCTTTGTTGAGGTCCTGAACCAACCTGATTTCCCCAGTCTACCTGCATATTGAAATCCCCCATCACCATAGTGGCATTACCTTTGTTACATGCCAGTTTTAATTCCTGCTGCAATTTACACCCTACATCCGGGCTACTATTTGGGGGTCTGTAGATAACACCAATTAGTGTCTTCTTGCCTTTACAATTCCTCAACTCAATCCACAGTGACTCTAGCTCGTCAGTCCCTATGTCTCCCCTCGCAAGGGACTGAATTTCATCCCTCACCAGCAGAGCTACCCCTCCCCCCCTCCCCCCCCTCTCTCCTCCCTCTGCCTGTCCTTTCAATAGGATGTATAACCCTGAATATTAAGTTCAGGGTTATAGGGGGGTTGCACGTAAGGTCACTGGGCCATAGGGCTTGACGCACGGAAGCGCTCAATCCATCTGGAGGACATCCGTAACTTCCGGTATATGTTATTAATGCAAGAAACGTACTTTCCTACCTGTTAAAAACCGCCAAAATGATGTATTTTTGCGCTGAAAAAAATTGTGGAAGTCGGGGTAAGTGTGAGAGACATCGTACCCAACTTTAGAATTCCAAACGTGAAGCGAAATGAAGGTAAATAGAAGCGAGAGCTGAAGGGACAACAGCAGCTAAAGTGCTTGGTAAACATTGGCCGTGCAGATATCGGAATTGAAAATATTGGGAATTATCGCGTTTGCTCACTGCATTTCATCAACAGTAAGGCATTATTTGTGTATTTTCTTGATTCCTTTGGTATCTAAAAAGTCTCAGAAGTGATAAATCTGGCTGTAAATTTTTGCTACAGATGCGTTTTCTTTTTGTATGTATAAATCCACTTGAGAACCATGGGCGATTTAAAAATTTTACAGCCAGATTTATCACTTCTGAAACTTTCTAGATGCCAAAGGAATCAAGAAAAAACACAAATAATGCCTTAGTTGATGAAATGCAGTGAGCAAACGGCCAATGTTCGCCAAGCACTCTGGCTGTTGTTGTCCCTTCAGCTCTCACTTCTATCTACCGTCATTTCTCCTCACTTTTGGAATTCTGAAGTAGGATAAATGTCTCACACGCTTATCCCGATTTCCATAATGATTTACAGCGCAAACATTGACAATTTCGGCGAGTTTTAACGGGCCCGCTACGCTGGAAAAAATGGTCCGTGCCAACCTGCAGTTCATCGCGTGTACTCCACTTGGTTTAGCCTAGCAACAGTATGGGTCATGGGTCGTGACCCGACTGCCATGAAACCTCCCTATACATCTATATATATACATCTATGTATATATATATATATATATATATACACATCTATATATATCTATATCTATATATCTATATCTATCGTACTATATCTATCTATATATATAGCTATATATATATATATATGTATGTATGTGTGTGTGAATCCTTCCAATCCCAGCACACACGGCGAGTCTATAAACCTCTTAACCTATAAACCAGGAAGACTCCTCCGGGTCCAGGTCAGTCTCACCCTCTTACGACCCTCAGACACCTCGAGCTGCGGACCAGCTGTTTCCACATCCAGGGTGAGGGAGACTGGGGGGGAAAAGCAGAGACTCAGCGCGGCCCTGGGACTGAAAGAGGTCGGGGGGGGGTGGGGGGTGGAGTGAGCGGCTGTGAAAATGGGCTGAACTGAATACTGGGCCACTGTCAGAGTTGTCCAAGACTCCGGCCCGCATTAAGGAAACCTGTTCGCAATAACCAACCTGATCTCCCGGTGGCTCAGCACTTCAACTCCCCCTCCCATTCCGAACCCGACATTTCTGTCCTGAGCCTCCTCCATGGCCAGAGTGAGTCCCACCGCATATTGGAGGAGCAGCACCTCATATTTCACTTGGGCAGTTTACACCCCAGCGGTATGAACATTGACTTCTCTAATTTCCCCTTCTCAGCTCTCCCTCAGCCCTCTTCTACTGCTGCTTCTTCTTCTTTGGAGTTTACGGCAGCCGGCATCCGCAATGTTGCATTGCTGCCACCTTCTGGCTTCACTCCACAGTCCTCATGTCTTTACATTAGATCCTTTTTATAAGGCCAGAGGCCCTCAAGAAATTAAACAACACCTTTACTCCTTGTCCTTTCCCTCCACACTCTAGAATGTTCTTTACTGATATATCTGTCATTCCAATTTTCTTCATTTCATTGATCAAAACTCTTCTTTCTGTTTCATATCTCCTACATGCAACTAGAGCATGCTGAACTGTTTCCGGCTGATGGCATTCCTCACACATCCCAGTAGGGTGTTTTCCCAACATTTTTAATGTGCTGTTCAGGTGAGTGTGTCCTATCCGCAATCTTGCTAATACTACCTGTTCTCTCCTGTTCCCCCCTCTTCTTGCTGTAATGCCCACTCTGTTTTGTAGGGAATAGAGGTGTCTCCCCTCTGTCTCCTGTTCCCAGTATTGTTGCCATTCCTGATTTATTTTCTTCCACACAATGTGTCTTTCTTCAGATTTGGATAATTGTAGGTTTACCTCTATGTTCTCTTTTTTAACGGCCTCTTTTGCTAATTGATCCACTTTTTCATTTCCTAGCACACCAATGTGTGCTGGGACCCACAACAAAGTCACGTCACTGCCCTTCCTTGTTACTTGGCTTAATAGTAGTAGAATTTCATACACTAGGTCAGGCCGCCTATGGGATGCACCAGACCCAATACTCTGGATTGCAGACAATGAGTCGCTACATATTAATATTTTGCATGGTTGCACCTGTTCTATCCACCGAACTGCCATCAAAATAGCGTACAGTTCCACTGTATATACTGCCAAATAGTTATTTGTTCTTTTGCAAATCTCAACATTCATCCCTTGCACTACCACAGCTGCCCCTGTTGTTTCAGCTACTGGGTCCTCCCTCAGCCCTCTGGCTCCACCTCTTCCTTTCTTCTTCCCCCCGCCCGCACTTGTCTAGCTTTGAGGAAACTTCGCCCGGTTTCACTTTCTTCAACCCGCCCATTTCTGGCTTCCGTTAGATGAAAACTTGAGAGGATTTCAACCTCGCTCTGTCTCTGTCTCTGTCTCCCCCGGCGGCCGCTGTTCCCCTGCGGGAGTCCCGGACTCCAGGCTGAAGAAAGCGCTCTGTCTGACGCCGGTTACTTTACTCCGCGCTGTTGCTGGGCGCCGGTGACAGACTCGGCCCCCGGGGGTAAGGAGGGTCCCGGCCGGAGGGAGGGAGGGAGGGAGGGGAAGCGGCCGCGCCGGCCGGGGATTGATCAGGTGAGTGGGGTCTCCGGGACAACTCACGGCGCCGGAGCCGCTGGGACAAAGCGATCGATCACTCACCCGTTTGCCAGCGGCATTCGGTGAAAGGGAATCCCCGCTGTCCCGGCCCGGCCCGGCCCACTGCCCCCGGGGCACGGCTCGGTCCCAGGCCCCGGTAGGTTTCCGGGCACGGCTCGGTCCCAGGCCCCGGTAGGTTTCCGAAGTCTGGTCGCTCGGGAGCCGGTGCGGGTCAGGGAGGGAGGGAGGGAGGGAGGGAGGCGGCTGTCGGTGACACATCGGGAGAGCTGGCCGGTCACCGGGATTTGTTTAATCCCAGTGGTCACATTCTGTATGTGACGGGCGGGCGGGCGGGATGTGGCCGCGATTGCAAGAAGGGAACTTGCTGCTCCACTGTGTGAAACTCTGGGCCGGCGGCGGCGACAAACTACGCTGAAACAGTCAATGTGTAACTGCTGAGAACATATTAATGTAACAACCAGAATTTCACAGCGACTGCATCCTCTGTAACCCCCTTCCTCACTTCCTACTTACCGCACTCCCCCAAGCCCGGCGCGGTCTCCCTGAGGAACCCCGGTCTCAGAGCAGCTCCTCGGCTTTCTTATATAGGGGGGTTGCACGTAAGGTCACTGGGCCATAGGGCTTGACGCACGGAGCCGCTCAATCCATCTGGAGGACATCCGGAACTTCCAGGATATGTTATTAATGCAAGAAACGCGTACTTTCCTACCTGTTAAAAACCGCCAAAATGTTGAATTTTTGCGCTGAAAAAAATCGTGGAAGTCGGGATAAGTGTGAGAGACATCGTACCCAACTTTAGAATTCCAAACGTGAAGCGAAATGAAGGTAAATAGAAGCGAGAGCTGAAGGGACAACAACAGCTAAAGTGCTTGGTAAACATTGGCCGTGCAGATATCGGAATTGAAAATATTGGGAATTATCGCGTTTGCTCACTGCATTTCATCAACAGTAAGGCATTATTTGTGTTTTTTCTTGATTCCTTTAGTATCTAAAAATTCTCAAAAGTGATAAATCTGGCTGTAAATTTTTCTTCAGATGCGTTTTCATTTTGTATGTAAAACCCCACTTGGGAACCATGGGCGATTAAAAAAATTTACAGCCAGATTTATCACTTCTGAAACTTTTTAGATGCCATGACCCATCCTGTTGCTCCGCTACACCAAGTGGATTACACGCGATGAACTGCAGGTAGGCACTTACCATTGTTTCCAACATAGCCGACCCGTTAAAACCCGCCGAAAATGTCAATTTTTGCGCTGTAAATAATTATGGAAATCGGGATAAGCGTGAGAGACATTTATCCTCCTTCAGAATTCCAAAAGTGAGGAGAAATGACGGTAGATAGAAGTGAGAGCTGAAGGGACAACAACAGCCAGAGTGCTTGGCGAACATTGGCCGTTTGCTCACTGCATTTCATCAACTAAGGCAATATTTGTGTTTTTTCTTGATTCCTTTGGCATCTAAAAAGTTTCAGAAGTGATAAATCTGGCTGTAATTTTTTTAATCGCCCATGGTTCCCAAGTGGGTTTTTACATACAAAATGAAAACGCCTCTGAAGAAAAATTTACAGCCGGATTTATCACTTCTGAGCCTTATTAGATACCAAAGGTATCAAGAAAAAACACAAATAATGCCTTACTGTTGATGAAATGCAGTGAGCAAACGCGATAATTCCCAATATTTTCAATTCCGATATCTGCACGGCCAATGTTCACCAAGCACTTTAGCTGTTGTTGTCCCTTCAGCTCTCGCTTCTATTTACCTTCACTTCGCTTCACGTTTGGAATTCTAAAGTTGGGTACGATGTCTCTCACACTTTCCCCAACTTCCACAATTTTTATTCAGCGCATAAATTCAACATTTTGGCGGTTTTTAACAGGCAGGAAAGTACGTTTCTTGCAGTAATAACATATACCGGAAGTTACGGATGTCCTCCAGATGGATTGAGCGGCTCCATGCGTCAAGCCCTATGGCCCAGTGACCTTACGTGCAACCCCCCTATTGTGTGTAGTTTTGGTCTCCAAACTTGAGGAAGGACATTCTTGCTATTGAGGCAGTGCGGAGTAGGTTCACAATGTTAATTCCAGGGATGGCGGGACTGTCATATGTTGATAGAATGGACCGGCTGTGCTTGTATATTCTGGAATTTAACAGGGTGAGAGGAGATCTTATTGAAACATAAAAGACTACTAAGGGTTTGAACACGCTAGAGGTAGGAAACATATTCCCGATGTTGGGGGAGTCCAGGACCAGGGGCCACAGTTTAAGAATAAGAATAAGCCTTGAGAACGGAGATGAGGAAACATTTTTTCACCCAGAGAGTTGTGAGTCTGTGGAATTCTTTTCCCTCAGAAGGCGGTGGAGGCCGGTTCTCTGGATGCTTTCAAGAGAGAGCTAGATAGGGCTCTTAAAGATAGCGGAGTCAGGGGATATGGGGAGAAGGCAGGAACGGGGTACCGATTGGGGATGATCAGCCATGATCATATTGAATGGTGGTGCTGGCTCGAAGGGGCGAATGGTCTACTCATGCACCTATTGTCTGTTCCATATTGTCTATTGACAGGTTTGATGGCGAAACTGGGACTAGAAATTCCCGGGAGAGGTTTGTCCCAGACCCGGCCTCCGTGACGGGAGACTCAAGGAGCAGATTGTAAAGGGAGCAGGGGTCCCGGTGCGGAGCCTGGAGTCCTTTGGCCACCGGTTGCCCTTGGCCACCCCGCACAAGGTGTGACCTTTCACCCCGCACAAGGTGTGACCTTTCACCCCGCACAAGGTGTGACCTTTCACCCCGCACAAGGTGTGACCTTTCACCCCGCACAAGGTGTGACCTTTCACCCCGCACAAGGTGTGACCTTTCACCCTGCACAAGGTGTGACCTTTCACCCTCTGGTCAACAGTGAGTGGGGGTGGTGGACATCGGCAGCGGGGATGGAGGGGGAGGGGGGGGTGACAGCTTCGTGCCCATCACGGGTCTGTCTAACACTTCTCTCTCTCTTTCTCTCTCTCCCTCAGGCACTGACCCCTCCACTGGGATGGGAGTGGTTCACTGCGCTGTGTTGTTACTGAACTGGATCCTCAGCTCAGCCCACGGTAATGACCACAACACCTGGTCTGATTTCTATTTATTTATCTCATGGAGGGGGCTTCATGGAGTCAGAAGATTCATATTTTAAAATCACTCATTTTAATGCAGTTGTCCACATCACTTAATACGATCAGGTAGGAGGTTCTTCCTCCCTCTGTGAGCGATGATGGGAACTGCATGAGTAGGAGGCAACTTCATTTTCGTGGATAATCAGGATAGCAGGAAGCAGAGAGTGGATGCTGATCATTTTTCTCTCTGGGTGGCAAGATGGAAGGAGTGGTGTCCCACGGGGATTGGTGTTGAGGCCCCAATGTTATGTAAAAAAATAATCGTGGACAACCAGTGAAAATGTTCATATCCTGGCTTCATCCCTGAATTATAAGGTTATTAGTGATAGGAGCAGATTAAGGCCATTCCACCCAAGTCTACTCCGCCATTCAATCATGGCTGATCTATCTCTTCCTCCCTAACCCCATTAGAGACATAGTAATAGAGTGATACAGCATGGAAACAGGCCCTTCGGCCCAATTCGCCCACATAGGCCAACAATGTCCCATCTAAGGTACACAAAATCGCTGGAGAAACTCAGCGGGTGCAGCAGCATCTATGGAGCGAAGGAAATAGGCAACGTTTCGGGCCGAAACCCTTCTTCAGACCTATGTCCCGTGGTCCTCGATTCCCCTACTCTGGGTAAAAGACTCTGTGCATCTACCCAATCTATTCCTCTCATGATTTTGTACACCTCTATAAGATCTCCCCTCATCCTCCTGCGCTCCATGGAATAGAGACCCAGTCTACTCAACCTCTCCCTGTAGCTCACGCCCTCTAGTCCTGGCAACATCCTCGTAAATCTTTTCTGAAGTTTCTCAAGCTTGACAATATCTTTCCTATAACCTGGTGGCCAGAACTGAACACAATATTCTAAATGCGGTTTCACCAACGTCTTATACAAATGCAAGTTCTGTACTCAATACTCTGACTGATGAAGGCCAAAGAGCCGAAAGCCTTTTTGACCACCTTATGTACCATCTACACTAGTCACAGAGTGATACAGTGTGGAAACAGGCCCTTTGGCCCAACTTGTCCACACCGGCCAACAATGTCCCATCTACACTAGTCCCACCTGCCTGCGCTTGGTCCATATCCCTCTAAACCTATCCTGTCCTATCCATGTACCTGTCGAACTGTTTCTTAAAAGATTGGATAGTCCCAGGCTCAACTACCTCCTCTAGCAGCTTGTTCCATACACCCACCACCCTCTGTGTGAAAATGTTACCCCTCGAATTCCTATTAAATCTTTTCCCCTTCACCTTGAACCTATGTCCTGTGGTCTGCGATTCCCCTACTCTGGGTAAAAGACTCTGTGCATCTACCCGATCTATTCCTCTCATGATTTTGTACACCTCTATAAGATCTCCCCTCATCCTCCTGCGCTCCATGGAATAGAGACCTAGCTTACTCAACCTCTCCCTATAGCTCACACCCTCTAGTCCTGGCAACATCCTCGTAAATCTTTTCTGAAGATTCTCAAGCTTGACAATATATTTCCTATAACCTGGTGACCAGAACTGAACACAATATTCTAAATGCGGTTTCACCAACGTCTTATACAACTGCAAATTCTGTACTCAATACTCTGACTGATGAAGGCCAAAGAGCCAAAAGCCTTTTTGACCACCTTATGTGCCTGCGACTCGACCTTCAATAAGGGATTATCTTTATTGATTCCTTAAATAATTATATTTCCAATTATTTGAATTGACCCGCAGGTGAATTTCTCGTTATTGTACCGGGCGATGGTTTTGTAGCCACTGTAGGTGGAGATGTGGTGTTGGAATGTCAGCTTGTACCAGATATATTGACCAGCGACATGGTCGTGCAGTGGAGGAAGACAGGTCTCATCTCGCCAGTCCTTGTGTACAGACATGGACACGATGACACCCTCGCTCAACACCAGGATTACAGAGCAAGGGCCGAACTGTTTAAAGATGAAGTGACCAAAGGGAACATTTCCCTCAGAATAAAGAACGTAAGAAGGTTTGATGAAGGGGAATATACATGTTCAGTTACAGAGGGAACAGAGTATGAAAGTTCTGCAGCTCAACTACAAGTTCGAGGTGAGTAAGTAAAACACCGATGATTGACGATAAATGTAAAACGAAGAGATTGTAAAGAGCGTTCGCTCAACAATGTTGATTTATAATTACATAATTAAGAACTTGCTGCTGTTGTAATGTTTATATTGAGAAGTAACTTGACTAAATGGAGAAAGGGTTTCATCCCGAAACGTTGCCTGTTTCCTTCCCTCCATAGATGCTGCCTCACCCGCTGTTTCTCCAGCATTTTTATCTACCTTTGAGTAAATGAAGGGCAGCCATGGGAATATATTTAACTGGAGTTCCATCACATCTGTCCCAGTGTTTTTCATTGAGGGGAATGGAGAATGGATGTAGGGAAGATGCATCACAGTTGTACAGGATGTTGTTGAGATCTCACCTGGGGCACAGTGTACAGTCTTTGTCTCCTTACTGGAGGAAAAATGTACTTGCCATATGCAGCATATATGTACACACATATATATATATACATATATATACTCTCCCTTTGAAACTCCACCTCGTTGCGCTCATTTCCCAAATCAAGGTCAAGTATAATCCCACTGAGCGATGTATTAATTGCCTAGTGTGTCAGGAAACCCTTCTAGATGTATCAAACAAATGCTGCCACATCTAAGTCCTTGCCCCAGAGGCATTCAAGGTGAATATTGGTTGGTTGTGGAGGATGACTTCAAATTTCCCAATATTGACCATGAATGCTACTTCCAGGTGGCCAGATACTTGGATCCCCAGATACCTCCGTTCCACCTCACTATCCAGGTTCCAGCCGTTTACCCTGTCACTTCAGCCTGGATTTAATTCACCGCGACGCTGAAAACATTCTGCAGGTCAGGCAGCATCTGGGGAGAGAGAAGCAGAGTTGACATTTCTGCTCAATGACTTTCCATTGGAACTAGAAATAATTAGAAATTGTATAAGTATTGTTGCAAGAGGTTTGAGTACTTGAACAAAATGCTGTATGGTCCAAGTTGCTATTCTTCCTGACTATTGTTATTTCTACATCTGTCACTGATGCAGCTTTGGGGAGTTTGATCCGGATTCGGTTGCAGGGGTACCAGGGAGATGGAATCCAGCTCGTGTGTAAGTCCAGTGGATGGTATCCTGGACCAGAGATGCTGTGGATCGGTGAGGATGGACTGGTTTTACCACAAGCTGAAACAATGTACCATGAAGATACGGAAGGTCTTGTAAATGTGGAGCGCAACGTGACAGTAATGAGGCAATCAACAAACAAGTTCAAGTGTGTTGTTCAGTACAGATGGTTAAACATACAACGTGAGGCAATTGTTAAAATATCAGGTTTGTAAATGTTGCTGTTTGATCATTGAAGTATAAAGGTGATTTACATTCCATTGAAACCCCGACTGCCCAGAATGCTCACTGAGGTGCTCACATGTTTCCCAGTGATGATTTATCCACATCTCACTTCTGTGGGGAAATGATCACTGATTTTTAAAGACAGTTTACTATATGCGCCGTTCACTGTCTTCACTCTGCAGATTATATCTTCCCTGGAGTTCCTGACTGGGTCCTGCCGCTGGTCCCCACCATTTGTCTTCTCATTGCCGCCCACGTTGCTGTGATTTACTGGAACGTGAAACAAAACAGACGCATTAAAGGTACGTTAAACAACAGCGTAAGATGCAGGTCAGGAAATCCGGGCGGGATTCTCCCAGATTCCCACTGTAACTTCAGTGGAAAACCAGAGCACTCTCCGCGGGGCTTCCACCTTCCAGCGGTAACTGTCGCCCCTGGAGAGAGTATCAGTGTCCCGGGAGATGGGGATAATGGGGTCAAGGGCAGATATGACGTGTGTGTGTGTGTGTGTGTGTGACGTGTGTGTGTGTGTGTGTGTGTGTGACGTGTGTGTGTGTGTGTGTGTGTGCGTGTGTGTGTGTGACTGTGTGTGTGTGTGACGTGTGTGTGACGTGTGTGTGTGACGTGTGTGTGCGACGTGTGTGGCGTGCGTGCGTGTGTGCGTGCGTGCGTGTGTGTGTGTGCGTGTGTGCGTGTGTGTGTGTGTCTGTGTGTGCGTGTGTGTGACGTGTGTGTGTGTGTGTGTGTGTATGAGTCGGTGCCGTGGGAGGAGATGTAACCGGACACATGGTCACTTGGACTTGTCTCTGTTTCCTGTATTTGATCTCCACTGTGGAGAGACGGATCACAGATGAGGTGATCATTTGGATCAACATCTCTGTTCACTTCCCCGTTGTCAACCTGAGCTTTCACTCACTTGTCACATTCATTGTGTGTCCCGTCCCAGTGTGAGCTCTCCCTCGCTCTCCTACACTGATCTAATGAGGCTGAGCAGAGGCTGGGGGACCGCCTGCCTTTGAACCCGGCATCTGGCAGCTTCCCGATTCAACATTGTCCACAACCGTTACACACAATAATCACCGTGTTCACATTTACCTACAACAACTGTTGGTCGTGGGTGAATGATTGAAACGTCCCCGGATCCACAGTGTATTTATTCACCTGATCCGTTCCTCGTCATTACCCTCTCCTGCCCTTCACATCTTACACAACATTTGTTTTCCCGCTACACTTGTCTCACACCTGTCACCATCTGACATTGTCCAGGCCTGATGAGACCCTGTCAATGTGAACCAGGAATTCTGTTCCTCACTGTAGCTGCCTGACCCGAGCGGAACTTCCCTCATTGTTCTGCACTTATTTCCAGCCTTGTTTGGATTGACCTGTGACTCTGATAGTCATTGTCTCTGATGCTCATTGTACAAATGTAACACTGGTTTCTCCTTCCAGAGCTGGAACGGCGCAAATCCATCGTAGAAAATGGTAAGAATTTAGTCTAGAAATATTCACAAATGAGAATGAATGGCCACACAATGGCGCTGCTGGGAGAATTGATATCTCACAGTGCCAGAGACGAGGGTTCGATCCTGACGTCGGGTGCTGTCTGTTTGGAGTTTGCATGTTCTCCCTGTGACGGGTTTCCTCCGGGTGCTCCGGTTTCCTCCCACATCCTGAAGGCGTGTGTGTCTGTGCGTTAATTTCAGGAATGCCGATGGTGTACTAGCCCCAATCAGCACCAATGTTGCCGAAGTACAAGTGGGTGAGAGCCTCATGTATCTCGGTGTTAATATTCACAGTGATCTGTTGTGGACCAAGATCAGAGAATCAACAGCCAATATGTCACCCAATGTCTCCACTTGCTTAGGAGACTGAGGAGATTCAGCCTGTCTAGCCGAGATCGTAATTACTGAAAGGTATAGATGTAGCCCAGTCCCACACACACACACTCCCCACCATTGTAGATGTAGCCCAGTCCCACACACACCACACTCCCCACCATTGTAGATATAGCCCAGTCCCACACACACCACACTCCCCACCATTGTAGATGTAGCCCAGTCCCACACACACCACACTCCCCACCATTGTAGATGTAGCCCAGTCCCACACACCACACTCCCCACCATTGTAGATGAAGCCCAGTCCCACACACACCACACTCCCCACCATTGTAGATGTAGCCCAGTCCCACACAGACCACACTCCCCACCATTGTAGATGTAGCCCAGTCCCACACACACCACACTCCCCACCATTGATTCCATCTACACTTCACGCTGCCTTGGAAAAGCTGCCAACATAATCAAAGATTTGTCCGACTCTGATCTTTCCTTCTTCTCCCCGCTCCCGTCCGGCAGAAGGCACAGAAGCTTGAAAGCGCGCAGCACTAGACTCAGGAACAGCTTCTTTCCCTCTGTTATCAGACATCTAAATGGCCCTTCCATAAGCTAAGGTACTGTCCGATTCACCTCTACCCCATTGTGGACATTGGACTTTGTCTGTGGAACTGATGCGCTACAATGCTGAGAACTATATTCTGCACTCTGCATCTTCCCCTTGGCTCTACCTAATCCATCTAAACCCCTATTAGGAATAAGGGTCTCGAACCTAAACGTCACCCATTTCTTCTCCCCAGAGATGCTGTCTGTCCCGCTGAGTTACTCCAGCATGTTGTGTCGATCATTGGTTTATTATTGCCCCTTGTACTCAGGCACAGTGAGAATATGTTGGCTGTGTCACCATATTATACATGAGTCAGATCAAGCCATATACGTCCAACATGTAGAGTACAGGGAAGAATCCCAGAATGCAGAATGTGGTCCCAGCTGTGGGACCAGGATACATACATCCCCCTCCTCAGTGACTTCCCCACTGGGTCACAGCTGTCAGTGGGTACATTAGGGACCGGAGCACAGTGATGGGCACGGGATGTACCTACACCGTGACGCAGCACGGCAACACACGGAGGGATTCACACAGTGGGAGATTAAACACAGTCTAGCGACTTTAATCTGTTGCTGGAGTCCTGAATGGTGTCCCTGAAGCAAACTGTGCCTTTGATCACTGATGCGTGTTCTGATGTACTTTATTCATGGCTTATCTTTCCTGTTTCTTTATAGGACAATGGGCAACCTTTGTTCAATCAGGTATGTTCCTCACACACACTCACACACACTAATTCACGCACACACACACACACACACACACACACACACACACACACACACACACACACACACACACACACACACACACACACACACACACACACACACACACACACACACACACACACTCACTAACACACACACACACACACACACACACACACACACACGTGCAACATCCACTTGCAGCACAATTATCACCTATGGACCAGTGACGTGCGGTGAGGTCAATGACTGGGGAGGCACTGGATAGTATCAGTGGCCCGGCCCTCCCTGTATTGGTCACCGCGTCTCCCCGAGGAGAGAGAGGGGTGGAGGGAGGGAGAGAGAAGAGAAGGGAGAGAGAGAGAGAGAGAGAGAGAGAGAGAAGGGGGAGAGAGAAGGGAGAGAGGAACGATGGCACGTTATAACCCACAGCTTCCCCATTCTGACAGCCGCCGCTGAACCCCCCACCGCACCATTGCCGCTTCTTCATGGCGGCCCAGTGATGTCTTGGCTCTGACAATTCGAGGGATCTAATCGGTAACAACACCAAGAGCAGCCCCGGGCCGCCACGTTCCCCGACTGCTGAAGCTCGCTAATGTGGAGGGAGACACGCCCCCTTGTGAGGGAGATGTGATCCCTGCCTCCCCTGGTGCTTTTTATTACAGTTTTATGTGAGCAGTGAGCACAAATGTAATATATTTATACGTGAAATAAGTTACCTGGACTATGGAAGGTGAGGACATGTAATAGTAAGATTCAACGAGAACTTACCAGTTTGAAGTTTGATCTGTATTTTATGAGGAGTTACGATGAGGGATTACGTGAAGAGCCCGCTCAGCACGCATGCGCGTCATACTTCAAAGCAGCGGTGTGGAATCGCAGACAGACACAGTTATTGAAATAAACATAGTAAAGAAAAGGAGATCAGTTATCAGTTTGACCCATATTATTGAGGGTGGGAGCGGAGGGCACGTAATCCCTCATCGTAACTCCTCATAAAATACAGATCAAACTTCAAACTGGTAAGTTCTCGTTTAATCTTACTATTTTACTTCGGAGTCACGTGAGTGACTACGTGAAGATTTTAAACCTCTGTGATTTCAAACCGTGTAACAGTTATTACTTCACTCACGGCCGAAGTCCTTGAGGGAGGAAGTGCGTTATCATAATCAACCAATGAATCTGTTTGTAGAAAAACACAACGGTATTTATTAACAATAACAAGAAAGAAATTAAATTGCTCCCCTGGGCTTAAATTAAATATTTGCAGTCTGTAAAAAAAATTCTGCAAATAAAGCAGGTTTTGCCAACGGCTTATTATAAAAGTTCGGAACGTTCTTTCCCCCGACCATCCTGCTGTAGCCAGGATGTGGTCTATAGGCACGTCCATTCTTTTGGCCGTCAACGTGGATGCTGCCCTGGTGGAGTGAGATTTGTACATGTTAGTGTTTATCCCAGCAGCTTTTAGCACCTGCTTGAGCCATCTCGAAATGGTTTGGCTCGTCACCCGACCATAAGGTTTTTTATGACTGACCCATAAGGCTTTTTCACTCCCTCGAATATTTTTGGTTGTGTCTATGTAGGACATTAGGTGGGTCATGGCACATAACCGTGGTTCTGGCGGGTAAGCCTGGAATTCAACGACTGGATTAGGTGTTCCTGGTCTGCTCTGTTTGATCAGTCGCTGGATAATGAAAGCGATCTGGTCTGGAGCTGTGATCATGTTGTCCAGTCGCAATAGGTGTAGTGACTGGACCCTCTGTGCAGATACAAATGCCATCAACATGAGTGTTTTGAGCGTAGATTGTTCCAGGTTGAGGGATCTGGCTGGTGGCCATCCCCTGAGGTATGTCAGGACCACACTGACATCCCATATATGGGTGTACCTTGGTCTAGGGGGGTTAGAGTTATAAATACCCTTCATTAGTTTGATCACCAGCGGGTGGGACCCCATGGCCTGTTGTCCTGGAGCTTGTTTTAAATAGGCAGACAGGGCACTTCTAGCTGTGTTGATGGCACTGTAGCTGAGTCCTTCATCGTGGTGAAGGTTCGCCAGGAATTCCAGTACGTTGGTGACTGTAGCGGTTGAGTAGGTGGTCCCTGTATCCAAGCAGTACTTCTCCCACTTTTTGATGCTGGACAAGTACTCTTTTCTTGTGGATGTTCGGAGGGATGCTGACATGGTGTTGACGGTTTTTTCTGACAATCCCAGTCCCAGTAACGGTCTTTTCAAAATCTGCAACCCAGGAGTTTGATTGTTTCCATGGCACGGGTGGCTTATGCCAGACACTGGGTGTGTTAATAATTCTGGGTTACTGGGAAATATAATCGGGGTTTCAACAACCATGTCGTGGAGTAATGGGAACCATGGCTGTGTAGGCCAGTCGGGTACTATCAAAATACCTGAAGCAGAGTCCATTTGTATTTTGTGTAGTACCCGGCTGATGAGGCAGAAGGGAGGAAATGCATAGAAGAAGAAATTTCCCCAATCCAGCGCGAACGCATCTACCGCTGCTGCCTCAGGGTCTGATTCCCAAGCGACATACATAGGTACCTGGTGATTGAGCCTTGATGCAAATAGGTTGATATCTGACGTGCCATATTGCTTAATAATTTTTGCAAACACTTTGGGGTTTATCATCCATTCTGTGTTGTCATTAAATTTGCGTGACCTGGTGTCTGCCACTGTATTTAGCTTACCTGGCAGGTAAGTTGCTGATAGCCAAATATGTCTTTCAACACACCATTGCCAAATTGTGTTGACCAATTTGTCGCATGATATCGATTTTATGCCGCCCATATGGTTAATGTAGGCCACCACCGTAGTATTGTCTATTTGTAACCAAACATGCAAGTGATGCATATTGGATGCATATGCTTTTAAACCAGAAAAGGCACCCAACATCTCTAGATAGTTAATGCCCAGTGTAAGTAGTAATGATGACTCTAGGTTAGTCCATCTACCACCTGTGCTGGATATGGAGTTAGTCGCTCCCCAGCCTTGAGCACTGGCATCTGTTTGGATAACTAAAGTAGGGTTAATGATGATGATAGGGCTGAAACTATGCCAAACGTTTTCTGCCCACCACTGTAGTTCTGATATTGCTTCAGTGGGTAATTTCATGATACAATCATAATGACCCGCATGTCGTTTTAGTGCCTGTACCTTTGCTCTTTGTAAGTTTTGATAGTGCAAAGGTTCAAATTGTGTAGCCGGAAATGCTGCTACCATTTTCCCAATTACTCTTGCTACTTGTCGAATCGTTGGTCGCTCGTTGACCATTAAATTGTTGCATGATTGTGCTAATTCAGTTGTTTTGTCTTTTCGCAAAGTTACAGACATGTGGGCTGAGTTAATTGTGAAGCCCAAGTAGTCCATGGTTGTGGATGGCTTCAACTTAGATGAATCTGGATGTAAGACAAATCCCAAGGTTTCGAACAACTGTTTGGTAGCTGATATAGCCAATTCCATGGTCTTGCCTACTAGTAAGATATCATCAAGATATGCCATGACAATATGTTTTTGTCTTCTTAATATTGCCAGGGCTGGTTTTAGTATCTTGGTGAATAATCTTGTGGCTGATGTTAACCCATTGGGTAATGCTTTAAACTGCCATTGCTGCCCCATCCAGGTAAATTTCAGGTATCTGCGATGATCCTTGTGAATGGGTACTGAATAGTAAGCATCTTTGAGGTCAATGCTTGCCATGAAGTATCCATTGGAAATCAGTTGTTTGGCAGTAACAAACGTTTCCATTTTGAAATGTAAATATTTAACAAACATATTTAGTGAAGTTAAGTCAATGATGATGCGACACCCACCATCTTTTTTAGTTTTAGTGAATATATTTGACACAAATTCCAAGGGTTCATGTTTTGTTTTTTCAACGATACCCTTAGTGATTAGTCTCACCAATTCAGCTTGTCCCTCTCGTTTCTCTTTAACTGAGAGGGAAAAGACCCTCTGGGGTGAATGTTGAACTGGTGGCAATTTTTCTAGTATAAATTGTATTTTGTATCCACTAATGTTATTGAGTATATACTTGTCACTCGTGATAGACTCCCATGCTTCCTTAAACAGGTGTAATCTCCCCCCTGTTAGTATTGCACCCCTACTTTCTATATGTGGTTGGAACCAGACCCACCTACCTCCATGGTCATGGGTGTTTCTTCTGTCTCTTCCCAGACCAGCGAGTCTTGCGCGTTGTCTGACGTGGCGGTGATGTTTGGGGGTGGCGTATTTTCCATGGGGTCCGCTCTGGGCCTTGGTCTAAAAAAGACTTCCGGTGGTGATATGCGGACCCCGAGCTTTCACCAGTCCCATAGGGTAGACGTCGACTGGTGGACGCGATGGGGTGCTGCCGCTTGGGTATTGTTGTTTTGGGTTTGCTCGTCCCGGGGCCTGCCCTCATGAGACCAAATGTTTTAGAGGCCTCTTCCATATCCTTGACTTTTTCTGTATTGTCCACAGAACGAGCAAATGATGTGATGGCTGACGTCAGGAGCCTGAGGATCCGCTGCAGTTTCAGCTCCTGATTTTGAATATTTGTCCCAACGTGCCCCCAGATTTGGCTGTTGACAGCCGGCACTTTGAGTGATTCACAATTTTCAGGAGCTGTGTATAATTCTAAGACCTCATTAACCACCTGCTCCTGTAGGGGCCTGTTGGAAAGGTGGTTAATGCTGGCCGCTAGTTTAGGCTCTAATGGCCTTCCTGCATGTGGGGCTGCCACGTAGCGGTCCACCACACCCAGCAGCTCTTCCTGTTCCTGCACCCCTGGCATACTCCCGACTTCTTCAGCCAGCATCCCCTCTTCCTGACCAGCCCAGCCCTGGTCGCCAAAGCTGCCCTCGGATGAGGGGGAAGCGATGGCCAGTGCACAAGGCACTGTGGAGGGAGTGCCTGAACTTCCCCTGCGAGACTGCTCCTCACGCAGCGAGTCTCGCTGGAGCACCTGCTCCAGGAGCCGCTCCAAGCGGCTCAAGCGGCTGTCTCTCTCCCGAATGGGTGGTGAGACGTCCCCGTCCGACGAATCGGAAACCACCGGCCGGATGGTCTTACTGGTGGCTTTGCATCCAGTCCGCTGCTCAGGCGCTAGAGGGACTGGGCTCGGCCCGGTGTCGGGGATGGCGGAGCGCCGGGTAAGCGGTCCTACCTCCTCCTGCCCCCCACTGATGGAACGCTCCTCCGTTGGAGTCGAGCGGGGAACAGATTTCTTCAAGAGCCTTTTCTTGTTCATATTCATGCTGTGGAAACAAAGCAGAAGGCTCTCCTTGCCAAAAGAAAACCGACCTCAGAGTAACTTACCTGACTGTCCGTCTTTTAAACTGTAGCGGGAGCGCCTGACTCCCGCTGCGGCCGCTGTTGCACTGCTGAACGTAAAATGCCGCGCATGCGTGCTGAGCGGGCTCTTCACGTAGTCACTCACGTGACTCCGAAGTAAAATGAAGGGGTTTTACAAGCATTACATTGGTGACAGACATAGCGATAGTAACAGGCACATGCTTATTGCCCGCGCTCCATACAGTTTCTAAGTGGTGGCGCAATCAGAGGAGGCTCAGCTCGTCGTGATGTTGACTATAAAAAATGATTCGATTCATATAGAAATGACATTATTAACTCAGATCAGTGGAAAAATATTTATATTTTATTTTGTTATTATTTTCTTTACTTTTCTTAACAGCTATTTTCATTGGGAGAGTGACAGGTCCGGGTCTGCCTCCCTTGACCACACGTCCCTGCTATGGACTGTATGTAGTGATACTGCAGGGGGTCTATCAGGAGCTTCTTGCTATAAAATTAATTGGAGATTAGATTCCAGACAGTTCTCTTCTTGTTTGTTGTTTCTGTTTTCAGGGTGGAAAAGGATACGAGGCCACCAAGGTAAGATCTTGGTTTGTGTGTGTGCGTATGTGCTGTGTGTGTGTGCGTGTTTGCATGTGTGGTGTGTATGTGTGTGTAGTGTGTATATGTGCGTGTATGTGTGCGGCTGTGTGTGTAGTGAGCATGTTTGAGTGAGTGTGCGTGCGTGTATGAATGTGAGTGTGTGTGCGTGAGCTTGTGTTGTGTATATATGTGGGTGTGCATGAGTGTTTGGTGTGTATATGTGCGTGTGTGAGTGTGTATATGTGCGTGTGTGTGCGTGCGTCTGAGTGTATGTGTGTGGTGTGTATGTGTGGTGTGCGTGAGTGTATGTGTGTGGTGTGTATATGTGTGTGTGTGTTGTGTGTGCGTAAGCTTGTGTTGTGTATGTGTGGGTGTATGTGGGTGTGTGTGTGTTGTGTGCGCGAGCTTGTTTGAGCGAGTGTCTGTGTGTGTGTGTGTGCGCTTGTGTTGAGTATATATGTGGGTGTGTGTTTGGGTGTTTGTGTGAGCTTGTGTTGTGTATATATGTGGGTGTGTGTGTGTGAGCTTGTGTTGTGTATATATGAGGGTGTGTGTGTGTGAGCTTGTGTTGTGTATATATGTGGGTGTGTGTGTGTGAGCTTGTGTTGTGTATATATGTGGGTGTGTGTGTGAGCTTGTGTTGTGTATATATGTGTGGGTGTGTGTGTGAGCTTGTGCTGTGTATATATGGGTGTGTGTGTGAGCTTGTGTTGTGTATATATGTGGGTGTGTGTGTGAGCTTGTGTTGTGTGTATATATGTGGGTGTGTGTGTGTGAACTTGTGTTGTGTATATATGTGGGTGTGTGTGAATGTGTGTGGTGTGTATATGTGTGAATGTGCGTGTGTGTGTGAGTGTGTGTTTGTGTGAATGGGTGTGCGTGAGCTTGTGTTGTGTATATATGTGTGTGAGTGTGTGTGGTGTGCGTGTGTGTGCGTGAGTGTGTTTTTATGTGGGTGTGAGTGAGTGTGTGAATGTGTGTGAGTGTGTATGTGTGGGTGTGCGTGAGTGTGTATGTGTGGTGTGCACGAGCGTGTTTGAGCGAGTCTGTGTGAATGTGTGTGCGTGAGTGTGTGTGTTGTGGCTTGCAAACGTTTTCATACCCCTTGAACTTTTCCACATTTTGTCACGTTACAACCACAAACGTAAATGTATTTTATTGGGATTTTATGTGATAGACCAACACAAAGTGGCACATAATTGTGAAGTGGAAGGAAAATGATACATGGTTTTCACATATTTTTACAAATAAAAAACTGAAAAGTGTGGCGTGCAAAAGTATTCAGCCCCCTTTACTTTGATACCCCTAAATAAAATCCAGTGCAACCAATTGCCTTCAGAAGTCACCTAATTAGTAAATAGAGTCCACTTGTGTGTAATCTAATCTCAGTATAAATACAGCTGTTCTGTGAAGGCCTCAGAGGTTTGTTAGAGAACATTAGTGAACAAACAGCATCATGAAGCCCAAGGAACACACCAGACAGGTCAGGGATAAAGTTGTGGAGAAGTTTAAGGCAGGGTTAGGTTATAAAAAAATATCCCAAGCTTTGAACATCTCACGGAGCACTGTTCAATCCATCATCCGAAAATGGAAAGAGTATGGCACAACTGCAAACCTACCAAGACATGGCCGTCCACCTAAACTGACAGGCCGGGCAAGGAGAGCATTGATCAGAGAAGCAGCCAAGAGGCCCATGGTAACTCTGGAGGAGCTGCAGAGATCCACAGCTCAGGTGGGAGAATCTGTCCACAGGACAACTATTAGTCGTGCACTCCACAAATCGGGCCTTTATGGAAGAGTGGCAAGAAGAAAGCCATTGTTGAAAAAAACCATAAGAAGTCCCGTTTGCAGTTTGCCACAAGCCATGTGGAGGACACAGTAAACATTTGGAGGAAGGTGCTCTGGTCAGATGAGACCAAAATTGAAGTTTTTGGCCTAAATGCAAAACACTATGTGTGGCGGAAAACTGACACTGCACATTACCCTGAACACACCATCCCCACTGTGAAACATGGTGGTGGCAGCATCATGCTGTGGGGATGCTTTTCTTCAGCAGGGACAGGGAAACTGGTCAGAGTTGATGGGAAGATGGATGGAGCCAAATACAGAGCAATCTTGGAAGAAAACCTGTTAGAGACTGCAAAAGACTTGAGACTGGGGCGGAGGTTTACCTTCCAGCAGGACAACGACCCTAAACATACAGCCAGAGCTACAATGGAATGGTTTAGATCAAAGCATATTCATGTGTTAGAATGGCCCAGTCAAAGTCCAGACCTAAATCCAATTGAGAATCTCTGGCAAGACTTGAAAATTGCTGTTCACAGACGCTCTCCATCCAATCTGACTGAGCTTGAGCTATTTTGCAAAGAAGAATGGGCAAAGATTTCAGTCTCTAGATGTGCAAAGCTGGTAGAGACATACCCCAAAAGACTTGCAGCTGTAATTGCAGCGAAAGGTGGTTCTACAAAGTGTTGACTCAGGAGGGCTGAATACTTTTGCACGCCACACTTTTCAGTTTCTTATTTGTAAAAAAATGTGAAAACCATGTATCA
Organism: Amblyraja radiata; assembly: GCF_010909765.2. Taxonomy (NCBI): domain Eukaryota; kingdom Metazoa; phylum Chordata; class Chondrichthyes; order Rajiformes; family Rajidae; genus Amblyraja; species Amblyraja radiata. Next base: position 1,669,925 of record NC_045985.1, on the reverse strand, counting down.
TTTTCCTTCCACTTCACAATTATGCACCACTTTGTGTTGGTCTATCACATAAAATCCCAATAAAATACATTTACGTTTGTGGTTGTAACGTGACAAAATGTGGAAAAGTTCAAGGGGTATGAAAACTTTTGCAAGCCACTGTATGAGGGTGTGCGTGAGTGTGTGAATGTGTGTGTGTGAGCGTGTGTGGGTGAGTGTGTGTGTGGGGTGATGATATTGAGATTTCCCGTCCGAGAGCTGAAACTTAAGTCAAGACTTTGTCTTATAAGTATCTACAAGTACTCTCATGATAAGAGGATTATACTGTACCAACCTATATCTCAAAGACTACTTCACTAATCTAGTCACAGCTGAAGGGGGGTCAAATGATACTTGATAGACAGGCAAATGATACTTAAAGGGTTGACTGTGGAGATGGAATGGCAAAGATTTAAGGATCGCATGGATGAACTACAAAAATTGTTCATCCCTGTCTGGCGAAAAAATAAAATGGGGCAGGTGACTCTTCCGTAGCTAACGAGGGAAATGAAGGATAGTGTTAAATCCAAGGAAGAGGCATATAAATTGGCCAGAGGAAGCAGCAAACCAGAGGACTGGGGGACATTTAGAATTCTACAGAGGACAAAGGGATTAATTAAGATGGGGAAATAGAACATGAAAGAAAGCTTGCGGGAAATATAAAAACTGTCTGTAAAAGCTTCTTCAGGTACGTGAAGAGGAAAAGATTAGTGAACACAAATGTAGGTCCCTTACAGTCAGAAACTGGTGAATTTATAATGGGAAACAAAGAAATGGCAGAACAGTTAAACAAGTACTTTGGTTTGTCGTCACTAAGGAAGACACAAACAATCTCCCAGAAATACATGCGGACCAAGGATCTAATGGGAGGGAGGAACTGAAGGGAATCCACATTATTCAGGAAATGGTGTTAGGTAAACTGTTGGGACTGAAGATAGATAAATCCCCAGGACCTGATGGTCTGCATCCCCGAGTACTCAAGGAGGTGGCCTTAGAAATCGTGGATGCATTGGTGATCATTTTCCACACCAACCAGCGATCCCCACATACTAACACTATCCTGTACCCACTAGGGACAATTTACACATACACCAATTCAATTAAACTACATTCCTGCACGTATTTGAAGTGTGGAACGAAGGAGAAACCCCACGCGGTCACGGGGAGAACGTACAAACTCCACACAGACAGCACCTGTAGTCGGGATTGAACCAGGGTCTCCGGCGGCTCAAGCGATGTAAGGCAGCACCACCGTGGCCGCCCTGGCGTTTAGGAGGTCCTACTGCAGTTGTCCTGGTGGGACCACATCTGGAGTATTGTGTGCAGTTTTGGTCTCCTAATTTGAGGAACGATATCCTTGCTATTGAGGGAGTGCAGCGTAGGTTCACCAGGTTAATTCCCGGGATGGTGGGACTGTCATATGATGAAAGAATGGGTCGACTAGGGTTGTATTTACTGGAATTTAGAAGGATGAGAGGATATCTTGTAGAAACATTTTAAAAGTCTTAAAGGATTGGACAGGGTAGATGCAGGAAAAAATGTTCCCGATGTTGGGGGAGTCCAGAACCAGGAGTCACAGTTTAAGAATAACGGGTAGGCCATTTAAGACTGAGATGAGGAAAAACGTTTTCACGCAGAGAGTTGTGAATCTGTGAAATACTCTGCCCCAGAAGGCAGTGGAGGCCAATTCACTGGATGCTTTCGGGAGAGAGTTAGATTTAGCTCTTAGGGCTAACGGAATTAATGGATATGGGGGAGAAGGCAGGAACGGGGTACTGATTTTGGATGATCAGCCATGATCACATTGAATGGTGGTGCTGGCTCGAAGGGCCGAATGGCCTACTCCTGCACCTACTGTCTACGTTTCTATGCAACAATCTGAGTTTAGCAAAAAGCATTTGTGCCCGAGAAGTGAACAAGCCTGTGTGTGTGTGTGTGTGTGATTCTGTGTGTGTGTGTGTGTATGTGATTCTGTGTGTGTGTGTGATTATGTGTGTGTGTGTGTGTGTGTGTGTGATTCTGTGTGTGTGTGTGTGTGTGTGATTCTGTGTGTGTGTGTGTGTGATTATGTGTGTGTGTGTGATTCTGTGTGTGTGCGTGTATGTACACAACACACATATGTATATGTATATTACGAGTAAAGTATTTTGCTGTACCCCTTCCCCTGTCTCTTTCTACGGAGGGAGTAGAGGGAAGGATGAGAATGAAGAAGTGTCCACGTGTGTTTTACGTGTGTTGCCTGACCCACGGACTTCCTCCAGCTGTTTGTTTTTATTTCTCACCATTCACCCGCTTCCCGTCCACTTCCACCCCAATTAGGAAACTCCGTGAAATCCATGGGATGTTGGTGGGTGGGAAAACGTCGGGATATCGTCCAGTTGTCCGCCCGTCTGTGCCTGAGGCCGAGCGGCCTCTCCCCCGGTCCCGGGGCCCCGCTGCCCGAGTCTCCCCCCGACCCCCGGGGACTCTCTGATTCTCTGCTTCTCCCCCCAGTCTCCGTCACCCTGGATGTGGAAACAGCGCATCCGTGGCTCGAGGTGTCTGAGGATCGGAAGTGGGTGAGACGGATCCGGACCGTGAGGAGTCTCCCTGACACCGGGAAGATGTTTACAGGCTTGTGGTGGGTGCTGGGATCGGAGGGATTCACATCGGGGAGACATTACTGGGAGGTGGAGGTGGCGGGGAGTCGGGTCTGGAGTCTGGGAGTCGCCGCAGAGTCTGTGGAGAGGAAGAGAGTGGTCACACTGACCCCGGAGACTGGAGTCTGGAGCATCGAGCTGTGGGATGGCGGGTTTGATGCAGTCACATCCCCTCCATCCCCTCTCCCCGCCCGTCCCATCCCCGGGAGGGTGGGTGTTTATCTCAGTTACAAGTCCGGGACAGTTTCATTTTACGACGCGGACACCAATTCCCATCTCCACACCTTCACTGGGAATAAATTCACGAAGAAACTTTATCCTTTCTTTGGGCCTTGGGATGAAAATCAGTGGCTGAGAATCTGCTCCAGTTCCGCTCCGGGTGTGTAAAAGGGTCGGGTCCCGGGACCGGCGTCAGCAGCGGGGCTCAGGGGCTGTGGGGCAGAAACCCGGTGGACAACAGGTCGGCGCTGAACGAACGGCTCCCATTTAATCCCCAAATTCCGTGTTGTGAAAACGCCAGTGAGCGCGGAAATAAAACCAGGGGGAATGTAAATGTGGCCTTGCCGATGCAGCATGAAGTGTAGATGTGTATAAAATCACGAGAGGAACAGATCGGGTAGATGCACAGAGTCTCTCCCCAGAGTAGGGGAATCGAGGACCAGAGGACATAGGTTCAAGGTGAAGGGGAAAAGATATCTGAGGGGTAACTTTTTCACACAGAGGGTGCTGGGTGTATGGAACAAGTTGCCGGAGGAGGTAGTTGAGGCTGGGACTATTCAATCGTTTATGCAACAGTTAGACAGGTGCATGTATAGGACAGATTTGGAGGGATATGGATCAAGCGCAGGCAAGTGGGACTAGTGTAGAAGGGACATGTTGGCCGGTGTGGGCAAGTTGTGCCGAAGGGACTGTTTCCATACTGTATCACTCTATGACTAAGGCAAGGCAAGTTTATTTGTATAGCACCTTTCAACAACAAGGTAATTAAAAGTGCTTTACATAAAACATTATAAGCATTGGAAAGAAACACATATAAAATGACATTTAGATGTAAAACGATTATTAGATTATTCAGATAAAATAATTACTAAATTAAAAGCAATAAAATAAAATATTTAAAATTGAATAAAACCAGGAATAGAAGTTACAGTGCTATATAGGTAATTAATAAATTGTATTGTTTACTGAAAGGCAGCGGCAAACAGAAAAGTCTTCAGTCTAGATTTAAAAGAGCTGAGAGTTGCAGCAGACCTGTAGTTTACTGGGAGTTTGTTCCAGATATGTGGTGCATAAAAACTAAATGCTAAGAGTCAATGGAAGTGGAGGTTGGTTTGCGCGATGGTCTGGGCAGTGTGCACAGCTCTCAACTGTCACTCATTCCTCCTCTCCATAGATGCTGCCTGTCCCGCTGAGTTACTCCAGCATTCTGTGTCCTTCTTCAGTGTAAACCTGCATCTGCAGTTCCTTCCTACAGATAAAATGCTTTCTGCGGCGCATAGAGTACTAGTGTGATACAGTGTGGAAACAGGCCCTTCGGCCCTACTTGCCCATACTAGCCAACATGCCCTATCTACACTAGTCACAGATTGATAGTTTGGAAACAGGCCCTTCTGCCCAACTTGCCAACATGCCCCCATCTACACTAGTCACAGAGTGATACAGTGTGGAAACAGGCCCTTCGGCCCAACTTGCCCACACCGGCCAACATGTCCCAGCTACACTAGTCACAGAGTGATACAGTGTGGAAACAGGCCCTTCGGCCCTACTTGCCCACACCAGCCAACATGTCCCACCTACACCAGTCTCAACAAAGTTCTTGTGGCGGCCCCTAGTGGTGAGCCACGCACTGTACATAACCTTCGGCTCTGGGTAGACAATAGACAACAGGTGCAGGTCCAGGCCCTTCATGTCCTGGTGACCAGAGGTGGTGGTCACGGGTGCCCCTGGGGTTATTTAAGGTGATAATCACGTGCGCGCGCACGGGTTGGTGAGTTTTGTTACATATTTAAATTTTTTATTACACAAATACTTTTATTCAAAAACTAAAAATAAAGATACAATATTAACACAATCAAAGGCTGCCTATGTTGACAGTTCATCAAATTAATATGACGCCAACTTTATCAACAAACACTCGACCTCCCGCGGCGACCAGCATTCACGGACGGTCTCCAGAGTCCCCGTGGACACCTCGTGTGTGTTCCCTCTCCACACACTGATGGTAACAACAGCGAGGTGAACCTGCATCCTCCACTCTGCAACTGTGCTCTCTGCCAGCTTCCATCCGTGGCTGTATCCTCAGCCACTGGTCCTCCTCCCCGGGGAACACACACACATATATATACACACACTCACATATATAGTCAAGTCAAGAGAGTTTGTTGTCATGTCTCCCAGATAGGACAATGAAATTCTTGCTTGCTGCAGCACAACAGAATATAGTAAGCATAAATACAGAACCGTTCAGTGTGTCTACATAGCATAGACCATATATATACACACATAAATAAACAAATAAAGTGCAATAGGCTGTTATAGTTCAGAGTTTGTTTGAGTTGAGTTTAATAGCCTGGTGGCTGTGGGGAAGCAGCTGTTCATGAACCTGGATGTACCAGATTGCAGGCTCCTGTACCTTCTACCTGATGGCAGTGGAGAGATGAGTGTGTGGCCAGGATGGTGTGGGTCCTTGATGATGCTGCCAGCCTTTTTGAGGCAGCAACTGCGATAGATCCCTTCGATGGTGGGGAGGTCAGAGCCAATGATGTACTGGGCAGTGGTCACAACTTTCTGTAGTCTTTTCCGCTCCTGGACGCCGAAGTTGCCGAACCAAGCCACAATGCAACCGGTCAACATGCTCTCTACTGTGCACCATTATAAGTTCGAGAGAGTCCTCCTTGACAAACCGACTCTCCGTAATCTTCTCAGGAAGTAGAGGCGCTGATGTGCTTTCTTTACAATTGCATCAGTATGCTGGGACCAGGAAAGATCTTCAGAAATATGCACGCCCAGGAATTTCTTGACTCTTTCCACCATATAAACGGGATTGTGGGTCGCTATCCTACCCCTTCCAAAGTCCACAATCAGTTCCATGGTTTTGCTGGTGTTGAGGGCCAGGTTATTGTGCTGGCACCATTTGGTCAATAGGTCGATCTCAATTCTATACTCTGACTCGTCCCCATCAGTGATTCGTCCCACAACAGTAGTGTCGTCGACGAACTTGATGATGGAGTTTGCACTATGTCCGGCTATGCAGTCATGAGTATAGAGTGAGTACAGCAGGGGGCTGAGCACGCAGCCTTGAGGTGCTCCCGTGTGTGTATACACACGCACACGAATAGATATGCACACATGCGTACACAAATATATATAAATATACATACACACACACATTTATACACACACACATATATGCACACACACATATATATATACACACACATATATATATATACACACACACACGCATATATATATATATATATATATATACACCCACGTGTATGCACACACATTTATAGAAACACAAGTAAATACATATATATATATACGCACACACACAGTCGCACAAACATATCCACACACACACATAACTATATACACACACAAATATATACGCATGCCTCGCTCTCATATTCCTTTCGCTTGCATTTGTCTTTCGCTTGGTTGAAGTGGAAAGGCTGAGCGCCCTCAGAGCCACAGCTCCCTGTCCTGAATCCGTTGTTTCAATTTAAAGATTTAATGGGAATCTGAGAGACAACTTTTCCACACAGAGGGTGGTGGGTGGGTGTATGGAACAAGCTGCCGGAGGAGGTCCCTGAAGCAGGTACTATAACAACATGTAAAATATATTTGGACAGATACATGGATTGGAAATGTTTAGCGGGACATGGGGCGAACACAGGCAAACGGGACCAGTGGAGATGGGCAGGCAGGGGCAAGTTGGGCCGAAGGGCCTGTTTCTGTGCTGTGTGACTCTATGACTCGGATTCAGTGTGAGGTTGTGGATTCTGAGATAAGGATCATGAATGTAAATAAACAACGGGGTGAAAGAAAGAGGGTGAGAGGAATTGGTTGATAGATTAGCAAAAGCTGACACTGACGGAGAGCGTGGACAAACGACAACTGTTGTACACTTCTGTTTGGGAATATTCTAGACAATAGGTGCAGGAGGAGGCCATTCAGCCCTTCGAGCCAGCACCGCCATTCAATGTGATCGTGGCTGATCATCCCCAATCAGTACCCCGTTCCTGCCTTCTCCCCATATCCCCTGACTCCGCTATCTTTAAGAGCCCTATCTAACTCTCTCTTGAAAGTATCCAGAGAACCGGCCTCCACTGAGGCAGAGAATTCCACAGACTCACAACTCTCTGTGTGAAAAAGTGTTTTCTCGTCTCCGTTCTAAATGGGTTACTCCTTATTCTTAAACCGTGGCCCCTGGTTCTGGACCCCCCCCCCCCCCCCCCCCCCCCCCCCCCCCCCCCGACACCGGGAACATCCCCCCCCCCCTCCCCCCCAATACCGTGACAGCACTCGGACAATCCTCAGTCGCGGGTTATTTTAAATATAAGACTTTATTAAACGTTAAGTTAAAAGTGAAAAGTCACAAACTGGAGCGGAGCCACAGAGGGGGGGGGGGGGGGGGAGAAAATATCTGCACCGCCGTCGGGTCACAGACTGAAGCCCGGGATGTACACAATACCGGCTTTGGCGTCGCGCCCCGGACACTCCCTGGGGAACCGGCGGGGGGGGGGGGGGGGGGGAGGGGGAGGGGGGTAGAGAGAGTCCCCGGGGCACAGGGGGGGGGAGGCGATTGTTGCTGACACTCCCTGAGGAGGGGGTAGAAGGGAGAGGGAGGGCTGTGTAGGGGAGGGTGAGACAGAGGGGGTGTGTGTAGGGGAGGGTAGGGGGAGGGGTGGGTGGATGGGGCGTGGGGGCTAGGGGGGGAATAGGGGGGGGTGGGGTGAGTTGAGGATGGGATGGGGCACTCCGCAGACAAGCCTGGGTTCCCAGCGAGCGAGAGGGGGTGAGGGTGGGGAAGGGGATGGGTGTGGGGAAGGGGTGGAGGATAAAGGGGGACTGTGGTGGAGGGGATAGGGGGGGTTGGGCAGGGGAGGGGATAGTAGGGGAAGGGTGGATGTGGATGGGTGGGGGAGGGAGGGAGTAGGGGAGGAGTTTGTGGATGGATGGGGGGGGGGGGGGTTAGAGGACACCCCCATTTGAAGGCCACTATGTTCCACCACTTCTATCCAGTGTTTGGTACCTACTTCCAGCAGCCACTGGTTGTCCTCCAGGATGAACCGAGCCACAGCCTGGTCCATGCCGGTCACCAGGGCGAATTGGGCGCAGAGACTCTCACGGCAGCGGCACAAGGCCTCAGGCGGCCCGGGACTCTTGCACTGAGGCTGCTCCATGGCCGGAGCTGCAGCGAGCGACTCGCCAGCCCGGCAAACACTCGCCAGCCCCAGATCCCCGTCCACATCTGCCCCCCGCCGCTGCTTCTGCTTCCATCCCTCCCTCATCCTCGGCTCTCCAACACCCACGACCAGGTTGTTCAGAGCACAGCAGCTGCAGCCCCCGGTTCCGCGGCCCGTGTCCATTTCTCTGGCCTCCATCTGCCATGATTCTCAGTCTGAAAAAGGATCTCGACCCGAAACGTCACTCTGTAGCGGGACCTATTGGCTAAACTGTGTATTAGAGAAATTAGTGTCTGAAGAAGGGGCTCGGCCCGAAACGTTGCCTTTTTCCTTCGCTCCATAGATGCTGCTGCACCCGCTGAGTTTCTCCAGCTTTTTTGTCTACCTGTGTATTAGAAAATCCTCGTCAGAGGCCGGGTCTGTCACGTGACAGGGTTGGCGCGCGGGCTTTTAACAGTTGACAGTTGATGGTTGGCAGTTGGCAGTTGGCGGTTGGTGTTTGACAGTTGGTGTTTGACAGTTGACAGTTGACAGTTGACGGTTGACAGTTGACGGTTGGTGTTTGACAGTTGACGGTTGGTGTTTGACGGTTGACAGTTGACGGTTGACAGTTGGCGATTGGTGTTTGACAGTTGACGGTTGGCGGTTGGTGTTTGACAGTTGACGGTTGACAGTTGACGGTTGGCGGTTGGTGTTTGACGGTTGACGGTTGACCAGCTGGTGCTCTTCGCGTTAACAAGAGCTCAGAAACGGTTTTCCCTCGACCAGATACCCGTGCAGTTTAAATGTTGTTTTTACAATAAAACTATTTGACTCTACCCGTGTGGTCTCGCTACAACCTATTCCTTCTCTCCAACACATGCTGCCTGTCCCGCTACATTGGTCACCCCGTCGGTCCTAACGTTTCCGGACCCGCTGTTATGGACGCAGCCGATGACCTCGACGCCAACCCGGCCCAGCAAAACGTCACGGCCTCAAGCCTGGTTCCTGCAAATCGAGGCCCAGTTTCAGGTCCGACACAGTTACATTGCCGCCGGTTTAACCAGGTATTTCTACATGGATCAAGGAATCTCTCCTTACCTCTAACAAGCGCCGGTCGAAGGCAAGTACGAGGGCCTCCAGGATCCTGCACATGGACGGCCTCGGCGTGAACTGATGAGGGAAATGTTGTCGCTGATGGACGGTGACCGGCCTCGGCTTCTCTTTGACAAGGCGTTCGGCAGCGACTACACCGGCCCCCCTGCAAGTCGCCGAGGGAGCGGACGAGCTGTGACAAGACAAGCAGCAACATGGCGGCGCTTCCATCAGCCGGGTATCTATCTGCGGCTCCACGATTCCACCGACAACACAACGACGCAACCGGCAGCAGCGGATACCGGTCAGTGTGTGACAGTCTTGGGCCTCATTCCTACCACACATTAGGAATGTTCACCCTGAGGGAGTTCCCGCCACCGCTGGGCACCGAGGGGGGGTTGAATGTATCCTGGACAAGGATTGCAATATAGTTGTTTAGCACTTGCTTAGCATATTTGTTTGTCTTGTATTATGGTGGTGTTTTGTTTTACTGTATTGTAAATACTATTTTCATATTTGAATAAATACTTTTGATTAAAAAAAAATATATAAAAAAAAGATTAGGAATGTTACAACATTTTAAGATTTTAAAAAACCAAGCCTGTCATTTATTCCATCATATAAAGTTTAAAAAGGACTTTAATTTGACACCTAATTCACTTTCATATTTTAAGTATTAAAAAAGTTATGGCCATTTTCATACTCGGAAATTAGCATCTTGTCCCCTATTGCTTTTCCATTGACTTAACACAAAAGCTGTGATCGAGGACAGTCAAAAGCCCATAACTTTCTTAAAAATTAAAAGAACTGAGTGAAATTTTCAGTTATTATAGATTGAAGCATTCTGGAAACAAGCATTCTTACTTGGATGGCCTGAAATTAAAGTATATAATTAGTTAATTACCTAATTAATTGGCATGATTCGGGAGGGGCTGCTTGTTTTGCGCGGTTTTTCACTTGGTTCAGCGCTGACCACCGTTGTGGGCAGACGTGTCTGGAGAACCTGTATACTGGATATCCAACTTTTGAATAAAGATCTGTTGAAAACTCCAGTAGTCGTTTCTCAGACCACTAAAAGCTAATTACAAAATTACCCGTTGTGACGGAAATAATAATAAACGCCCAGACTGCCTTGAAAATTGAAAAATGTGATATTCTCAAGATCAGAACTGTAGTATTATTGTAACATTAAAACGAATAGTAGATACCCAACAAAAAATCATATTCATCAGTCATCAAATCAATTAAATTCATCTAAATTAAATTACTAGATCTAAACATCTATCCCATTCTTAAGAAAAGGCTAAAAATTATTTTTAAATAGCCAAAGTGTCCAAACAACAAACTAATCCCATTCACACAAGAATTCACAATATAAACTGATGTTTAAATCTCACTTTGTCATGAATTTCTATGCCAAATGTAAGGAATTGAATGTTTAATTCTCATAAATTTTACTCTTTCTCACTGCAGCAGGCAGGGGCCGTTTTATAGACATTTGTTCAAAATCCAGAAACATCCACTCTCGGGATAATCAAAATAATTATTTTTTGCACATGTCGGAGGATTATTTGTTGTATGTGACGGATGGTAGGGTGGAAGGTGAGGACAAATAATCCTCCGACATTTTCGCCATCTCCAACAGGATCCCACCACTGGCCACAACTTCCCATCTCCTCCCCTGTCTGCTTTTCGCAGAGACCGCTCCCTCCCTAACTCCCTGGTCAATTCGTCCCTTCCCACCCGAACCACCGCCTCTCCTGGCACTTTCCCTTGCACCCGCAGGAAATGCTACACTTATCACTTTACCTCCCCCCTTGACTCCATTCAAGGACCCAAGCAGTCTTTCCAGGTGAGACAGAGGTTCACCTGCACCTCCTCAACCTCATCTGTTGCATCCTCTGCTATAGATGTCAGCTGCTCTACATCGGTGAGACCAAGTGTAGGCTTGGCGATCGCTTTGCCCAATACCTCCGCTCAGTTTGCAATAACGAAACCTGATGTCCTGGTGGCTCAGCACTTCAACTCCCCCTCCCATTCCCAATCCCTGACCTTTGTGTCCTGGGCCTCCTCCATGGCCAGAGTGAGGCCCACCATAAATTGGAGGAGCAGCACCTCATATTTCGCTTGGGCAGTTTGCACCCCAGCGGTATGAACATTGACTTCTCCAATTTCAGGTAGTCCCTGCTTTCTCCTCCTCTTCACAGCTCTCCCTCAGCCCACTGTCCCCGCCTCTTCCTTTCTTATTCCCGCCCTCACATCAATCTGAGGAAGGGTCTCGACCCGAAACGTTGCCTGTTTCCTTCGCTCCATAGATGCTGCTGCCTCACCCGCTAAGTTTCTCCAGCATTTTTGTCTACCTTTGATTTTCCAGCATCTGCAGTTCCTTCTTAAACGTGTGGTTTAAATGTTGTTATTACAATAACTATTTTACTCTACCCATTTGAACTCGCTACAACCCATTCCTTCTCTCTACACATGCTGCCTGTCCCGCTGAGGTGGGTGCTGATGGAACACGGGTATGTCACAGTCTGCCTTCTCCTCATTCTCATCCACTTCACCCCCAGTACTTTTCCAACGGTCCCTCCTTCTCCTCACCTGCCTGCCTGCCACTCCCTTCTTCTTCTTCTTCTTCTTCTTCTTCTTCTTCTTCTTCTTCTTCTTCTTCTTCTTCTTCTTCTTCTTCTTCTTCTTCTTCTTCTTCTTCTTCTTCTTCTTCTTCTTCTTCTTCTTCTTCTTCTTCTTCTTCTTCTTCTTCTTCTTCGTTTTACGGCAGCCGGCATCCACAATGTTGCATTGCTGCCACCTTCTGACTTCACTCCACAGTCCTCATGTCTTTACATTATATCGTTTTTATAAGGCCAGAGGCTCTCAAGAAATTAAACAACACCTTTACTCCTTTTCCTTTCCCTCCATACTCTAGAATGTTCTTTTCTGATATATCTGTCATTCCAATTTTCTTCATTTCACTGATCAAAACTCTTCTTTCTGTTTCATATCTTCTACATGCAACTAGAGCATGTTGAACTGTTTCCGGCTGATGGCATTCCTCACACATCCCATTAGGGTGTTTTCCCAACATTTTTAATGTGCTGTTCAGGTGAGTGTGTCCTATCCTCAATCTTGCTAATACTACCTGTTCTCTCCTGTTCCCCCCTCTTCTTGCTGTAATGCCCACTCTATTTTGTAACGAATAGAGGTGTCTCCCCTTTGTCTCCTGTTCCCAGTATTGTTGCCATTCCTGATTTATTTTCTTCCACACAATGTGTTTTCCTTCAGATTTGGATAATTGTAAGTTTACCTCTATGCTCTCTTTTTTAACGGCCTCTTTTGCTAATTTAACCACTTTTTCATTTCCTAACACACCAATGTGTGCTGGGACCCACAACAAAGTCACGTCACTGCCCTTCCTTGTTACTTGGCTTAATAGTAGTAGAATTTCATACACTAGGTCAGGCCGCCTATGGGATGCACCAGACCCAATACTCTGGATTGCAGACACCGAGTCGCTACATATTAATACTTTGCATGGTTGCACCTGTTCTATCCACCGAACTGCCATCAAAATAGCGTACAGTTCCACTGTATACACTGCCAAATAGTTATTTGTTCTTTTGCAAATCTCAACATTCATCCCTTGCACTACCACAGCTGCCCCTGTTGTTTCAGCTACTGGGTCCTTTGATCCATCTGTGAAAATTAAGAGGTGTTCCCTGTATCTATTAATTATATGGTTATGGTATTCTGTTTTTAGGCCCGAATTTTTTCCCCTCCTTTTTGCCTCCCATATCTCCAGATCAACTTTTGGGATGTTCAGTAACCATATTGGGATAGATGGCCACATTACTGCAGGGCACACTCCCCTCTCATCAGCCCAACTCTCCTCATCTGTTGCACTCAGTTGCCTCTGATCACCAATTAACCCGGTATATAGACTCTCCTCACCGTTCACACAGTGCCAGATTGTTCTCAGCATTCATGTAAGACTCTCCAGCGACTTCCCGACTGCCTACACTGATTCGAACCTGCCTGCCCCTCTTCGGAACCCTCGCTCAATCCTGAGCCTCTGTGTGAGTACGGTGTACCCATTCCTGTGTTACTACTCTGTGTTACAGTATCGTAATAAAGTTCATTACCAACTATACCTGCCTGATTCTGTGCTGCTATTGGGTCCAAGCTATACCCGTTACAGTATAATCTGGCCAACAATGGACTCAGCGCACACAACGTCTCCGTCAAACCGCTTCGAGAGGATTGAGCACACGCTCCTGCAGCACGAAGCTATGCTCACTGCCTCCAACTCCGAGGTTCGACAGGCTGTGTCAAACCAAGAGCAAGCATTGGTTGCACTAGCCACCCAGGTCCCACAGCTGACGACCACCCTCGCCCAGGCTACACTCCATGCTTCGCCTCCGGCTCCGACAGCACCAGCTCCCGGTCCGCCAGGACCATCACCTGAGCCCCGGGTGGGAACCCCGGAGCGCTACGCTGGAGACCCGGAGGGCTGCAACCCATTCATCACGAACTGTTCCATTCTCTTCGCCCTACAGCCCTACACCTTCGCCCAGGAAGCGGCGAGAGTGGCATTTACCATTAATCACCTGACTGGCAGAGCTCGGCTGTGGGGAACGGCTGAATGGGAGCGACGCACGCCGGCTTGTTCCTCTTTCCAGGCCTTCGCCGCGGAGCTTCGCAAGGTGTTCAATGGGGTTTCGATGGGTCCGGACGCTGCGGGAAGTCTGGCCCTTCCTGCCACCAAGTGTGCCTGAAGCAAGCCTCAGCTCCTCAACCGGCCACCTGCTCCAGTTCTGCTCCAGATCTGACGGGGGTCCCAGCCGAGTACCATGACTTTGGGGAGGTTTTTAGCAAGTCTAGGGCCACCTCCTTTCCTCCTCATCGGCCCTGTGACTGCGCCATAGACCTCCTGCCTGGTTCCGCTCCTCCTAGGGGTCGACTTTACTCCCTGTCCGCCCTTGAGAGAGGCGCCATGGAGAAATACATAAACGACTCCTTGGCTGCTGGTCTCATCCGTCCCTCCTCGTCTCCTGCTGGGGCTGGGTTCTTCTTCGTGGAGAAGAAGGACAAATCTCTGCGTCCCTGCATAGATTACCAGGGGCTCAACGGCATCACGGTGAAGAATCATTGCCCTCTCCCACTCATCTCCTCTGCTTTCGAGCTCCTGGAGGGGGCCACCATCTTTTCGAAGTTGGAGCTACGCAACGCCTACCACTTGGTCCGCATCAAAGAGGGAGATGAGTGGAAGACCGCCTTCAACACTCCCACGGGACATTATGAATACCTGGTGATGACCTTTGGCCTCACCAATGCCCCGGCCGTCTTCCAGGCTTTGGTCAATGACGTTCTCAGAGACATGTTGAACAAGTACGTGATCGTCTATATTGATGACATCCTCATCTTTTCACGGACCAAGGAGGAACACCTACACCACGTCCAGGCAGTTCTACATCTGCTCCTGGAGAACTCGCTCTTCGTTAAAGCTGAGAAGTGCGAGTTTCACTCCCCGTCAGTCTCCTTCCTAGGATACATCGTTGGCCAAGGTGGACCCCGCCAAGGTCTCTGCTGTCACCACCTGGCCTGTTCCTGACTCCCGCAAGCAGCTCCAAAGGTTCCTGGGGTTCGCCAATTTTTACCGACGGTTCATCCGTGGCTACAGTACTGTGGCCGCACCCCTCACGGCACTCACCTCCTCCAAGGTTCCGTTCCGGTGGTCTGCCGCGGCCGACGAAGCTTTTCAGACACTCAAGACACGGTTTACATCGGCCCCCATCCTCCAAGTTCCGGACTCAGAGAGACAGTTCATGGTGCTGGTGGACACCTCCGACGTGGGGTTGGGAGCTGTTCTGTCCCAGCGGGCTGCCGGGGACCAGAAGCTCCATCCATGCGCCGCCTTCTCCCGACGCCTGACCCCTGCTGAGAGGAATTATGACATTGGCAACCGAGAAATGTTGGCGGTTAAGTTGGCGTTGGAGGAATGGCGTCACTGGCTGGAGGGAACCGAGCAGCCGTTCTTGGTTTGGACTGACCACAAGAACCTTGAATACCTCCAGTCAGCCAAGAGGCTCAACTCGCGTCAGGCGCGCTGGTCTCTCTTCCTCACCCGCTTCAACTTCTCCCTCTCCTACCGACCTGGGTCCCGCAGCGTGAAGCCCGATGCCCTCTCTCGACAGTTCTTGGCGAAGGAGGAGCCTGCCTCTGGCCCCAAGACCATCCTCCCGTCCTCGCACAGGGTTGCCTCCCTCACCGGGGAAGTGGAGGAGAAGGTCAAGGCGGCCTTGGAGAACCAGCCGGGACCCAGCGCATGCCCTCCTGATCGCCTGTTTGTGGTTTCTGCCCTGCGGTCCGACGTCCTTCAGTGGGCCCACAGCTCTCGACTCACCTGTCATATCGGCATTCAGCGGACCAAGGAGATGGTGCTACGGATGTTCTGGTGGGCATCGCTGGAGGGGGACACTCGGGAGTTTGTCAACGCCTGTCCCGTTTGCAACCAGCACAAGGTCTCACACCAAGCTCCTGCGGGTCATCTGCTTCCACTGCCTTTACCCCTTGGTCCCACATCTCCCTGGACTTCGTTACCGGCCTGCCCCCATCCAGTGGTCACACCACCATCCTGACCGTGGTCGATAGATTTAGCAAGATGGCTCACTTCGTGCCCCTGCCCAAGCTTCCATCAGCCAAGGAAATTGCCGAGCTCATGTTACTCCACGTCTACAGGCTCCATGGTCTCCCCGTCGATGTGGTCTCCGACCGGGGACCCCAGTTTGCCTCTGTGTTCTGGAGGGAGTTCTGCACGCTTGTGGGGGCCACCGCGAGTCTGACGTCCGGATTTCATCCCCAGTCCAACGGCCAAACTGAAAGGAAGAATCAGGAGATGGAGACGGCGCTGCGGTGTATGGTGTCCAAGCATCCCTCCTCCTGGTCCCAGCAGTTGTTGTGGGTGGAGTACGCCCACAACACCCTGACAAGCTCGGCCACTGGGCTCTCCCCTTTCCAGTGTGCCTACGGGTTCCAGCCTCCACTGTTCCCGGCGCTGGAGAAAGAGGTTTCCTGCCCGTCCGTCCAGGCCTTCATTCGTCACTGCCGCAGGACGTGGACACAAGCCAGGGCGGCTC
Source organism: Amblyraja radiata (assembly GCF_010909765.2). Lineage (NCBI taxonomy): Eukaryota > Metazoa > Chordata > Chondrichthyes > Rajiformes > Rajidae > Amblyraja > Amblyraja radiata. The sequence goes on along the minus strand of NC_045985.1, from coordinate 1,653,650 downwards.
TTCGCCGCTCCGTGGACCGTTACGCCACGGCTGCCAACCGTCAGCGCACCCAGGCCCCCACCTACCTCGCGGGCCAGAAGGTGTGGCTGTCGACCCGGGACCGTCCCTTGAGGGTGGAGTCCAAGAAGTTGGCACCTAAGTTCATCGGTCCCTTTGAGATCCAGAAGGTCATCAACCCAGCGGCTGTGAGGCTCAAGTTGCCTCGTTCCATGCGGGTCCATCCTACGTTCCACGTGTCCAGAGTAAAGCCAGTCCGGGAGAGCTCCCTGGTCCCCGCAGTCCCTCCTCCTCCACTTCCTCGTCTCATCGACAGAGGCCCCGCCTTTACGGTGCACCGCCTCCTGCGCTCCCGCCGTCGCGGGAGGGGTCTCCAATACCTGGTCGATTGGGAGGGTTACGGTCCAGAGGAGAGGTCCTGGGTTCCTGCTCGACACATCCTGGACGCCTCCCTCATCAGGGAGTTTCACCGGCGTCATCCAGACCAGCCGTCCAAGTCCGCCACTCCTAGAGGGGTCGCCGCCCCTGAGACTCTGTCCCCTCTTCCGTCTGAGGCGCCCAGTGACGACGAGACGGTGCTTTCCTCTGATGCCATGGAGGAGGATGCGGACATGGATGTCTCGGACGAATATTAGCCCTCCTCCGGTCCCCCTCCTCCCACCCAACTCTGCGTGGGATTGGGTTTATTTTCTTTATTGTTTTTTGTTGTTTTGGGACGTCAGGAGCCGTCCCTTGAGGGGGGTGGGGTTCTGTCACAGTCTGCCCTCTCCTCATTCTCATCCACTTCACCTCCCTGTACTTTTCCTCACCTGCCTGCCTGCCACTCCCCTCTCATCAGCCCAACTCTCCTCACCTGTTGCACTCAGTTGCCTCTGATCACCAATTAACCCGGTATATAGACTCTCCTCACCGTTCACACAGTGCCAGATTGTTCTCAGCATTCATGCAAGACTCTCCAACGATTTCCCGACTGCCTACAGGGATTCGAACCTGCCTGCCCCTGACCATTCCGTCCTGTCGTCTTCCCGGATAGCACCTCCGCCTTCTGTCCCCGACCTCCTGGTTTCTGTCTGCCTCTCTCCTGGGCTGTTTGGTGTATCCCTGCAACAGCGCCTCGACTACCTGCCTGGCTTCGACTCTCCTTTCGTCTGTCCCTCGCTGGTTTGTTTGCATCGTGTGTTGGATCTCCTGGTTACCGGACCTTCCGCTACCCCGACTATGTCTCCTGCCTGCCCCTCTTCGGAACCCTCGCTCAATCCTGAGCCTCTGTGTGAGTACGGTGTACCCATTCCTGTGTTACTACTCTGTGTTACAGTATCGTAATAAGGTTCATTACCAATTGTACCTGCCTGATTCTGTGCTGCTATTGGGTCCAAGCTATACCCGTTACAGTTTAGATCTAGTAATTTAATTTAGATGAATTTAATTGATTTGATGACTGATGAATATGATTTTTTTTTGTTGGGTATTTACTATTCGTTTTAATGTTACAATAATATTAAAGTTCTGATCTTGAAAATATCACATTTTTCAATTTTCAAGGCAGTCTGGGCGTTTATTACTATTTCCGTCACAACGGGTAATTTTGTAATTAGCTTTTAGTGGTCTGAGAAACGACTACCGGAGTTTTCAACAGATCTTTATTCAAAAGTTGGATATCCAGTATACAGGTTCTCCAGTCACATCTGCCCACAACGGTGGTCAGCGCTGAACCAAGTGAAAAACCGCGCAAAACAAGCAGCCCCTCCCGAATCATGTGACCGCGGTTTCCGAACGCCAGGTTCGTTATATGCGTGCGCTTGCAGGCGCCGCTACAAGCTACTTAATTAGGTAATTAACTAATTATATACTTTAATTTCAGGCCATCCAAGTAAGGATGCTTGTTTCCAGAATGCTTCAATCTATAATAACTGAACATTTCACACAGTTCTTTTAATTTTTAAGAAAGTTATGGGCTTTTGACTGTCCTCGATCACAGCTTTTGTGTTAAGTCAATGGAAAGCAATAGGGGACAAGATGTTAATTGACGCAAGATGTCACCAGAGTGAAGTGGTCGTGGTCAAGCACGAGTCTCGCACGATATAACGGGTGGGTAGATAAAGAGTTCCCACGGTACTCGGCATTTCTGTTATTTGTGCGAGTGACTTGTCCGTCTCCCGAGCTTTCCCGTTAATCTTGAATGAACACCGTGAACTGTAGTGTTGTTAATCACGTGGCACAAATGATGTTACTTTGTTTTCACACACTATATTGTTTTTTTTCACACACTATATTCCTCCCTTGGTTGAATTGGCTCATTTGGAGACATGCCTATACTAAGTATTTTCGAGTACAGGATGGTGGTTATTTTCATTGACGCGCTGTATGCAGCAGCCCACTATGTGCATCGAGAACGCTTGCGTGAAGGCAGAAGGGTGAGATTAATTAAAAAGAGAATTAAGAGGAAGTCTCACTGGGTGAAGCCCATCTTTCAACGGAGACCTCAATTTGGACAATATGATCAGCTGCTTAATGTGCTGTGCGAAGAGGATAAAAGTGCATTCACAAACTTTGTCAGAATTTCACCCGAGCTCTTTAATGAGCTGAAGAATAATCTGTTTTTTTTTTAGACAAATGTTGTTTGGTGTGATGCACCTTCTCTCAATATGTGCAAGAATTCGTCTTTTTATTTTGTCAAATAGGAATAAAGACTTTGTCTCACATTGACCGTGATGGTTGTCTTATTTTATTATCTACTGAGAGGTGAAACTTTCAAACCTTTAACCAGTCAGTAGACAGACAATAAATAGTAACAATCGAGCCATAAATGGTGTATACAAGGTGAAGGGAACAACGCTGTGTGCAAGATAATGTTTAAAATGCGAGGAATCGATCGGGTAGATGCACAGTCTCTTGCCCAGAGTAGGCGAATCGAGGACCAGATTACATAGGTTTAAGGTGAAGGGGGAATGATTTAATATGGATCTGATTAAATACTGTCAGTAGTAAACCCGATCAAAAACAACACCAGGACGTCTATTAAACACCAGAGATCCCAGTAAACACCCAGCCGAGACTTATTACAGGTCTAGTGGAAAGACACAAGCGCTGGAGCAACTCAGCGGGTCAGGCAGCATCGCTAGACAACATGGCTAGATGATGTTTCGGGTTTGGACTCTTCTTCAGCGCTGAGTTACTCCCGCATATTGTCTCTTTCCAATGCAGATTAGCGTCTGCGATTCTTTGCTCCTGCATTACGGGGTCTATCTCGATTCCCGATAAAGTCTAAAACCCATCCTCCAGAGTTCTCAGCCCAGGGCGCCCATAAACAAGCCCTTAACTCCACACTGGGGACAGAGGCTGAGAGGTGTACAAAACCACGAGACGAACAGGCAGGGAAATAGACAGAGTCCAGGGTAATATATGTCCTTTGCCCACAGAGGGGATTCGAGGACCAGAGGGCATAGGTTCAAGGTGAGGGGGGAAGATCTGATAGGAATCTGAGTGAGGGGTAACATTTTCGCACAAAGTGTGGTGGGTGTATGAAACAAGCTGCCAGAGGAGGTAGTTGAGGCTGGGTCCATCCCTACATTTAAGAAACATTTAGACAGGTACATGGATAAGACAGGTTGGGAGGGATATGGACCAGACGCAGGCAGATGGGACTAGTTTCGATGGGACATTTTGGCCGGTATGGGCAAGTTGTGCCGAAGGGCCGGTTTCCACACTGTAACTCGATAAAGCCAGTGAGTATACGATCTAAGATAGTCCGAGGGTCTCGAATGGGGTAGGTAGTAGTTCAGGAATGCTCTGTGGTTGGTGTTAGGATGCTTCAGTTACATAAGTGCTCAAATGTAGGCACCGTTTTCGCAATGGAAGCTCCGAGACTGTGCAGCGGGCGATTGTCGTGTTGGCTGGGACTCCTGTTATCCATGCAGGGGATTGACCTCAGTCTGAAGAAGGCTCTCGACCCGAAACGCCACCCGTTCCTTCTCTCCAGAGTTGCTGCCTGTCCGGCTGAATTGCTCCAAGTAACTGGTGTCTATCTTCAAAGGACTGACCACCGGGCTGGATGTCGGGGCTGGCGTGTTGCGTTTCACAGACCGAACTGTTCAATTAATGGTAATTGGGCACTGAGGGAAGTCCCCCCCCCTCACTGTTTATCTGCCCATTCTTTAACTTTTGTGCCTCTATGCAAGTATCTCGCGAGCCATCCCAGACTGCCCATTTCTGCTCCCCCTCGTCTTTAATAACTACATTTCCCTAACAATTACTATCTTTGTTAGTTATAGGAGCAAAATTAGGCCATTCGGTCCATTAAGTCCACTCCGCCATTCAATCGCGGCTGATCTATCTCTCCCTCTCAACCACATTCTCGTGCCTCCTCCCCATAACCTCCTGACAGCCGCACTAATCAGGAATGTATCCATCTCTGCCCCTATTCTTCACCCTTTTGACAGTAGTTTTGTTTTATTGGAGACGCGGGAGACAGCGGATGCTGGAATACTGAACAAAACACGAAATGCTGGAGGAACTCGGTGCATTTGTGTTTAAGAAGGAACTGCAGATGCTGGAAAATCGAAGGTACACAATAATGCTGGAGAAACTCAGCGGGTGCAGCAGCATCTATGGAGCGAAGGAAGTAGGCAACGTTTCGGGCCGAAACATTGCCTATTTCCTTCGTTCCATAGATGCTGCTGCACCCACTGAGTTTCTCCAGCATTTGTGTGTGTGGGTGGGAGTAGGGGGGGGGGGGAGATAAGGCAGCCTGAAGAAAGGGTCGCCTGTCCATTTCCCTCCGTAGATGCTGCCTGGCCCGCGGAGTTCCTACAGTCTTAGAAACTGCTTTAGACAAAAAGAGACACCAACTGCTGGATTAAAATAGCTCAGCAAGTGAGGTACCTGAACACTCAAAAATGAAAAAGAATGAAAATGTGATTATTTCACCTCCCTTGAACTATTTTGTGTTTCAGCATGAGAGGGATTGTAACATTAGAGGCATTCATCTTGTAGTGATGTGTTAATGAAGAATTGCAGACATCAATCTGATAGTAAAAAATATATTTATTTAACAATGAGGTAAAACAAGCACTGACAATCAAACTGCTCAGTTACTCACCGTTCGCAGGAGTTCCCACGGTACCCGCAAGAGTTATTACGGATATCGCACTGGCCACTATGTTCATACAATGTTGCAATGCTCAACCACAAGTGTACAAGTCACTCTTGGAGAAATTCAAACTTTCTTGAATTTTCTCCGGAGTGACCAAGTTACACGATTACCTGCCGTTAGCGCCACGGTGGTCCACGAATGCCGTACTGTTATCGCACGAGGTTCCCACGATGTTAAACTCTGGTTCACTCTTGAGTCAAGTCGCCCCGTGAAAAAGCCACTTAATTAACCGGTATCCGCTGCTGCCGGTTGCGTCGTTGTGTTGTCGGTGGAATCGTGGAGCCGCAGATAGATACCCGGCTGATGGAAGCGCCGCCATGTTGCTGCTTGTCTTGTCACAGCTCGTCCGCTCCCTCGGCGACTTGCAGGGGGGCCGGTGTAGTCGCTGCCGAACGCCTGGTCAAAGAGAAGCCGAGGCCGGTCACCGTCCATCAGCGACAACATTTCCCTCATCAGTTCACGCCGAGGCCGTCCATGTGCAGGATCCTGGAGGCCCTCGTACTTGCCTTCGGCCGGCGCTTGTTAGAGGTAAGGAGAGGTTCCTTGATCCATGTAGAAATACCTGGTTAAACCGGCGGCAATGTAACTGTGTCGGACCTGAAACTGGGCCTCGATTTGCAGGAACCAGGCTTGAGGCCGTGACGTTTTGCTGGGCCGGGTTGGCGTCGAGGTCATCGGCTGCGTCCATAACAGCGGGTCCGGAAACGTTAGGACCGACGGGGTGACCAATGTAGCGGGACAGGCAGCATGTGTTGGAGAGAAGGAATAGGTTGTAGCGAGACCACACGGGTAGAGTCAAATAGTTTTATTGTAAAAACAACATTTAAACTGCACGGGTATCTGGTCGAGGGAAAACCGTTTCTGAGCTCTTGTTAACGCGAAGAGCACCAGCTGGTCAACCGTCAACCGTCAAACACCAACCGCCAACCGTCAACCGTCAACCGTCAACTGCCAACCGTCAACCGTCAAACACCAACCGTCAACCGTCAACCGTCAAACACCAACCGCCAACTGTCAACTGTCAAACACCAACCGTCAACTGTCAAACACCAACCGTCAACCGTCAACTGTCAACTGTCAAACACCAACCGCCAACCGTCAAACACCAACCGCCAACTGTCAACTATCAAACACCAACCGTCAAACACCAACCGTCAAACACCAACCGCCAACCGTCAACTGTCAACTGTCAAACACCAACCGTCAAACACCAACCGCCAACCGTCAACCATCAACTGTTAAAAGCCCGCGCGCCAACCCTGTCACGTGACAGACCCGGCCTCTAACGAGGGTTTTCTAATACACAGGTAGACAAAAAAGCTGGAGAAACTCAGCGGGTGCAGCAGCATCTATGGAGCGAAGGAAAAAGGCAACGTTTCGGGCCGAAACCCTTCTTCAGACACTAATTTCTCTAATACACAGTTTAGCCAATAGGTCCCGCTACAGAGTGACGTTTCGGGTCGAGATCCTATTTCAGACTGAGAATCATGGCAGATGGAGTCCAGAGAAATGGACACGGGCCGCGGAACCGGGGGCTGCAGCTGCTGTGCTGTGAACAACCTGGTCGTGGGTGTTGGAGAGCCGAGGATGAGGGAGGGATGGAAGCAGAAGCAGCGGCGGGGGGCAGATGCGGACGGGGATCTGGGGCTGGCGAGTGTTTACCGGGCTGGCGAGTCGCTCGCTGCAGCTCCGGCCATGGAGCAGCCTCAGTGCAAGAGTCCCGGGCCGTCTGCGGCCTTGTGCCGCTGCCGTGAGAGTCTCTGCGCCCAATTCGCCCTGGTGACCGGCATAGACCAGGCTGCGGCTCGGTTCATCCTGGAGGACAACCAGTGGCTGCTGGAAGTAGGTACCAAACACTGGATAGAAGTGGTGGAAGATAGTGGCCTTCAAATGGGGGTGTCCCCCCCCCCACCCCCTCTCCCCTCCTCCCATCCCCCACCCTCTCCCTCCTCAGGGAGTGTCAGCAACAATCGCCCCCCCCTGTGCCCCGGGGACTCTCTACCCCCCCCCCCCCCTCTGTGGCTCCGCTCCAGTTTGTGACTTTTCACTTTTAACTTAACGTTTAATAAAGTCTTATATTTAAAATAAACCCGCGACTGAGGATTGTCCGAGTGCTGTCACGGTATTGGGGGGGGGGGGGGGGGGGGGGGGATGTTCCCGATGTTGGGGGAGTCCAGAACCAGGGGCCACAGTTTAAGAATAAGGAGTAACCCATTTAGAACGGAGACGAGGAAACACTTTTTCTCACAGAGAGTTGTGAGTCTGTGGAATTCTCTGCCTCAGAGGGCGGTGGAGGCCGGTTCTCTGGATACTTTCAAGAGAGAGCTAGATAGGGCTTTTAAAGATAGCGGAGTCAGGGGATATGGGGAGAAGGCAGGAACGGGGTACTGATTGGGGATGATCAGCCATGATCACATTGAATGGCGGTGCTGGCTCGAAGGGCTGAATGGCCTCCTCCTGCACCTATTGTCTAGAATATTCCCAAACAGAAGTGTACAACAGTTGTCGTTTGTCCACGCTCTCCGTCATTGTCAGCTTTTGCTAATCTATCAACCAATTCCTCTCACCCTCTTTCTTTCACCCCGTTGTTTATTTAGATTCATGATCCTCATCTCAGAATCCACAACCTCACACTGAATCTGAGAGTCGTAGAGTCACACAGCACGGAAACAGGCCCTTCGGCCCAACCTGCCCCTGACTGCCCATCTCCACTGGTCCCGTTTGCCTGTGTTCGCCCCATGTCCCGCTAAACATTTCCAATCCATGTATCTGTCCAAATATATTTTACATGTTGTTATAGTACCTGCTTCAGGGACCTCCTCCGGCAGCTTGTTCCATACACCCACCCACCACCCTCTGTGTGGAAAAGTTGTCTCTCAGATTCCCATTAAATCTTTAAATTGAAACAGCGGATTCAGGACAGGGAGCTGTGGCTCTGAGGGCGCTCAGCCTTTCCACTTCAACCAAGCGAAAGACAAATGCAAGCGAAAGGAATATGAGAGCGAGGCATGCGTATATATTTGTGTGTGTATATAGTTATGTGTGTGTGTGGATATGTGTTTGTGCGACTGTGTGTGTGCGTATATATATATATATTTACTTGTGTTTCTATAAATGTGTGTGCATACACATGTATGTGTATATATATATATATATATGTGTGTGTGTATGTATATATATATCTGTGTGAGTGTATATATATATATGTGTGTGTGTATAAATGTGTGTGTGTATGCATGTGTATTTATATATATGTGTGTACGTGTGTTTGCATATATATATGCGTGTGCGTGTGTATACACACACGGGAGCACCTCAAGGCTGCGTGCTCAGCCCCCTGCTGTACTCACTCTATACTCATGACCGGTCATAGTGCGATCTCCATCATCAAGTTCACCGAGGACACCACTGTTGTGGGACGAATCACTGATGGGGACGAGTCAGAGTATAGAAGTGAGATCAACCTGTTGACCAAATGGTGCCAGCACAATAACCTGGCTCTCAACACCAAGGAACTGATTGTGAACTTTGGAAGGGGTAGGATAGGGACCCACAATCTCGTTTATATGGTGGAAAGAGTCAAGAAATACCTGGGCATGCATATTTCCGAAGATCTTTCCTGATGCAATTGTAAAGAAAGTACATCAGCGCCTCTACTTCCTGAGAAGATTACGGAGAGTCGGTTTGTCAAGGAGGACTCTCTCGAACTTCTACAGGTGCACAGTAGAGAGCATGCTGACCTGTTGCATCGTGGCTTGGTTCGGCAACTTCAGCGTCCAGGAGCGGAAAAGAATGCAGAAAGTTGTGACCACTGCCCAGTACATCATCGGCTCTGACCTCCCCACCATCGAAGGGATCTATTGCAGTCGCTGCCTCAAAAAGGCTGCCAGCATCATCAAGGGCCCACACCATCCTGGCCACACACTCATCTCTCCACTGCCATCAGGCTATTAAACTCAACTCAAACAAACTCTGAACTAAAACAGCCTATTGCACTTTATCTGTTTATTTATGTGTATATATATGGTCTATGCTATGTAGACACACTGAACTGTTCTGTATTTATGCTTACTATATGCTGTTGTGCTGCAGAAAGCAAGAATTTCATTGTCCTATCTGGGAGACATGACAACAAACTCTCTTGACTTGACTATATATGTATATATGTGAGTGTGTGTATATATATGTGTGTGTGTTCCCCGGGGAGGGGGACCAGTGGCTGAGGATACAGCCACGGATGGAAGCTGGCAGAGAGCACAGTTGCAGAGTGGAGGATGCAGCTTCACCTCGCTGTTGTTACCATCAGTGTGTGGAGAGGGAACACACACGAGGTGTCCACGGGGACTCTGGAGACCGTCCGTGAATGCTGGTCGCCGCGGGAGGTTGAGTGTTTGTTGATAAAGTTGGCGTCATATTAATTTGATGAACTGTCAACATAGGCAGCCTTTGATTGTGTTAATACTGTATCTTTATTTTTAGTTTTTGAATAAAAGTATTTGTGTAATAAAAAATAAAAATATATAAAAACCCACCAACCCTTGTGCGCGCGCGTGATTACCACCTTAAATAACCCCAGGGGCACCCGTGACCACCACCTCTGGTCACCAGGACATGAAGGGCCGAATGGCCTAGTCCTGCACCTGTTGTCTATTGTCTATCCAGAGCCGAAGGTTATGTACAGTGCGTGGCTCACCACCAGGGGACGCCACAAGAGCTTTGTTGAGACTAGTGTAGTTGGGACATGTTGGCTGGTGTGGGCAAGTTGGGCCGAAGGGCCTGTTTCCACACTGTATCACTCTGTGACTAGTGTAGATGGGACATTGTTGGCCGGTGTGGGCAAGTAGGGTCGAAGGGCCTGTTTCCACACTGTATCACTCTATGACTAGGGTAGATGGGACATTGTTGGCTAGTATGGGCAAGTAGGGCCGAAGGGCCTGTTTCCACGCTGTATCACTCTGTAACTAGAGTAGCTGGGACATTGTTGGCCGGTGTGGGAAAGTTGGGCCGAATGGCCTGTTTCCACACTGTATCACTCTGTGACTAGTATAGCTGGGACATGTTGGCCGGTGTGGGCAAGTTGGGCCCAAAGGCCTGTTTCCACACTGTATCACTCTGTGACTAGTGTAGCTGGGGCATGTTGGCTAGTATGGGCAAGTTGGGCCGAAGGGCCTGTTTCCACACTGTATCACACTAGTACTCTATGCGCCGCAGAAAGCATTTTGTCTGTAGGAAGGAACTGCAGATGCAGGTTTACACTGAAGAAGGACACAGAATGCTGGAGTAACTCAGCGGGACAGGCAGCATCCATTGAGAGGAGGAATGAGTGACAGTTGAGAACTGTGCACACAGCCCAGACCATCGCGCAAACCAACCTCCCCTTCCATTGACTCTTGGTCATAGAGTGATACAGTATGGAAACAGGCCCTTCGGCCCAACTTGCCCACACCGGCCAACATGTCCCATCTACACTAGTCCCACTTGCCTGCGCTTGGTCCATATCCCTCCAAATCTGTCCTATCCATGTACCTGTCTAAATGTTGCATAAACGATTGAATAGTTTTAGCCTCAACTACCTTCTCTGGCAGCTTGTTCCATACACCCACCACCCTCTGTGTGAAAAAGTTACCCCTCAGATATCTTATCCCTTTCACCTTGAACCTATGTCCTCTGGTCCTCGATTCCCCTACTCTGGGCAAGAGACTCTGTGCATCTACCCGATCTGTTCCTCTCATGATTTTGCACACATCTACACTTCATGCCACCTCGGCAAGGCCACATTTACATTCCCCCTGGTTTTATTTCCGCGCTCACTGGGGTTTGTTTCACGACGCGGAATTTGGGAATTAAATGGGGGCCGTTCGTTCAGCGCCGACCTGTTGTCCACCGGGTTTCTGCCCCACAGCCCCTGAGCCCCGCTCCTGACTCCGGTCCCGGGACCCGACCCTTTTACACACCCGGAGCGGAACCGGAGCAGATTCTCAGCCACTGGTCTTCATCCCAAGGCCCAAAGAAAGGATAAAGTTTCTCCGTGAATTTATTCCCAGTGAAGGTGTGGAGATGGGACTTGGTGTCCGCGTCGTAAAATGTAACTGTCCCGGACTCGTAACTGAGATAAACTCCCACCCTCCATGGGATGGGACGGGCTGGGAGAGGGGATGGAGGGGAGGTGACTGCATCAAACCCGTCACCCAGGCACCGCCTGATGCTCCAGAACCCAGTCTCCGGGCACGGTGTGACCTGTCCCTTCCTCTCCACAGACACTGCGGCGACTCCCAGACACCAGCCCCGACTATCCGCCACCTCCACCTCCCAGTAATGTCTCCCCGATGTGAATCCCTCCGATCCCAGCACACACGGCCAGACTGTAAACCTCTTCCTGGTGTCAGGGAGACTCCTCTCAGTCCCGGTCCGTCTCACCCACTTCCGATCCTCAGACACCTCGAGCCGCGCATTCGCTGTTTCCACATCCAGGGTGACGGAGACTGGGGGGAGAAGCAGAGAATCAGAGAGTCCCCGGGGGTCGGGGGGAGACTCGGGCAGCGCGGCCCCGGGACCGGGGGAGAGGCCGCTCGGCCTCAGGCACAGGCGGGCGGATAACTGGGCGATATCCCGGCGTTTTCCCGCCCACCAACATCCCATGGAATAAAACATGTTTCACAGAGTTTCCTAATTGGGGTGGAAGTGGACGGGAAGCGGGTGAACGGTGAGAAATAAAAACAAACTGCTGGAGGAAGTCCGCGGGTCAGGCAACGCATGTGTAAGGAAATGACAGAACACGCCTAGGGTCTGGACACTTCTTCATTCTCATGCTTCCCTCTGCTCCCTTCGTAGAAAGAGACAGGGGAAGGGGTACAGCAAAATACTTTACTCTGTTTATCTATGAGTGTGTGAGTGTGTGTGTCTGTGAGTAAGAGAGTGTGAGTGTGTGTATTAGAGTGTGTGTGTGTGTGTGTTTGTGTGTGTGTAAGAGTGTGTGTGTGTGTGTGTGTGTCAGAGTGTGTGTGTGTGTGTGTGTGTCAGAGTGTGTGTGTGTGTGTGTGTGTGTGTGTGTGTGGGTGGGTGAGTGTGTGTGTGTGTGTGTGTCTGTGTGAGTGTGTGTGTGTGTGTGCGTGTATGTGTGTGTTGGTATGTGTGAGTGTGTGTGAGTGTGTCTGAGCATGGGTGTGAGTGTGAGTGAGTTTGTCGGTGACCTTGTGCGTGAGTGTGTGTGTGTGTGTGTTTGTGTGAGTGAGAGAGTGTGAGTGTGAGAGAGTGTGTGTGAGTAAGAGAGTGTGTGAGTGTGTGTATTAGAGTGTGTGTGTGAGTATGTGTGTGTGTGTGAGTGTGTCTGTGAGTAAGAGAGTGTGAGTGTGTGTATGTGTGTGTGTATGTGTGTGAGTGTGTATCAGAATGGAAGGGTGAGTGAGTTTGTCGGTGACCTTGTGTGTGAGACAGTGTGTGGGTGTATGAGAGTGTGTGGGTGTATAAGAGTGTGAGTGTGTGTACATACACACAAACATACACATATTTACCGGGCAAAACTGGTAATGCTCTCTCAGTGTGTGTATAAATTGGGCAGAGCAGCATCTGTGTAGAGGGGAGGGGAGGTGGTGGAGCAAGACAGGTGGGTACAGGTGAGGGGAGGGGGTGAGCAAGACAGGTGGGTTCAGGTGAGGGGAGGTGGTGGAGCAAGACAGGTGGGTTCAGGTGAGGGGGGGTGGTGGAGCAAGACAGGTGGGTACAGGTGAGGGGAGGGGGTGAGCAAGACAGGTGGGTTCAGGTGAGGGGGGGGGGTGGAGCAAGACAGGTGGGTTCAGGTGAGGGGGGGGGTGGAGCAAGACAGGTGGGTTCAGGTGAGGGGGGGGTGATTGGTAGAACGACCAGGTGTGGGAGAGAAGGGTGGAGACAGGAACCGAGGCTGGAGGTGATGAGCTGAAGACAAAGGGATGAGAATGATGGATCTGATAAGAATTGAAGGTGGGGCGAGAAACGTAGAACCAGAGGGAGTTTGGAGCGCATTGGATCCAAGAAGAGATAGCGAATTGGATAGAACATTGGTTTCATGGAGGGAAGCTGAGGGTGATGAGGGAAGGTTGTTTTCCGGACTGGAGGCCTGTCACTAGTGGTGAGCCTCACGGTTCTGTGCTTATATCAATGATCTGGGTGAGAATGTACATGGCATGATTAGCAAGTTTGTAGATGACACAAAAGTGGGTGGTATTGTGGATAGTGAAGATGGCCGTCAAAAATTGCAGCAGGATCTTGATTGGTTGGGCAGATGGGCTGAGGAATGATTGATGGTATTTAATACAGGAATAAATACAAATTTAATGTAGGAGTTCAGTTACATAGTTCCTTGAAAGTGGCGTCACAGGTAGATAGTGTGGTCATAAAGTGCTTCAGCACATTGGCCTTCATCAGTCACAGTATTGAGTATAGAAGTTGGGAGGTCACGCTGCGGATATATAAGACGTTGGTGATGCCACATTTGGAGAGTTGTGTTCAGTTCTAGGCACCATGTTAGAGGAAATACGTTGTCAAGCTGTAAAGAGTACAGATAAGATTGACGAGGATGTTGCCAGGACTCGAGGGCCTGAGCTATAGGGAGAGGTTGAGCAGGCTAGGACTTTATTCCTCATAGCGCAGGAGGATGAGGGGTGATCGTATAGAGGTGTGCAGTATTGTGAGAGGAATAGATCGGTAAACGCACAGAGTCTCGTCCACAGAGTAGGGGAATCAACAACGATAGGTTTAATGTAAGGGGGGGGGGCGGGGGGGGGATTCAATAGGAACCTGAGAGGGAACTCTTTTACACAAAGGGTGATGGGACTATGGAACGAGCTGTCGGAAGAGGTAGTTGAGGCAGAAGTGTATAAAATTATGACAGGCATAGAACGGGTGGACAGTCAGAATCTTTTTCCTAGGGTGAAAATAATCAAAGACTCGAGGACATAACTTTAAGGTGAGAGGGGCAAAGGTTAAAGGATGTGTGTGGGGCAAGTTGTTTTTCACAGTGTGGGCAGTACCTGGGATGTAGTGGTGGAGGCAGATACCATAGTGGCATTTTAGACAGACACCTGGATATACAGGGAATGGAGGGATATGGAACATGTGCAGGCAGATAAGAGCTGGTCTTCGCACCATGTTCTGCACAGACATTGTGGGCCGAATGGCCTGTTCTTGTGCTGTACAGTTCTACGTTATATTGAACCATTCGTGATCTGTGCTTTAGCTGACATAACACACACCAGAGAGTTTTATTGAATTGTACATCAGCCTGTACTTACCATAATCTCGTTCCACATCCTCGTATCCTGCACAAAACAGAAATATTTCACATTTACACTGCAAATAAAATTGGAAATATAATAATGACAACGGGGAGCAAGGAACAAAGAGAGGGGGGCACAGTGACGCAGCTCTTCACAGCTCCAGGGACCTGGGTTCAATCTTGAATTTCATCAGCTAGATACCAAATTGTACAGCAGAACCAAGAAGGTCATAATCTCTGGATTGCTACTTGAGCCGAGAGCAAATTGGCACAGAGTTGAGAGGATTAGAGAGTTGTTCGCATGGATCAAAGACTGATGTGGAAGTTGTGGATTTGAATCTGTGGGACGTTGGCCCCAGTATTGGGGAAGGAAGGAACTGTTCCGACGGACCAGACTCCACTTGTACCCGGCTGGGACCAGACTCCACTTGAACCCGGCTGGGACCAGACTCCACTTGAACCCGGCTGGGACCAGACTCCACTTGAACCCGGCTGGGACCAGACTCCACTTGAACCCGACTGGGACCAGACTCCACTTGAACCCGGCTGGGACCAGACTCCACCTGTACCCGGCTGGGACAGACTCCACCTGAACCCGGCTGGGACCAGACTCCACTTGAACCCGGCTGGGACCAGACTCCACTTGAACCCGGCTGGGACCAGACTCAACCTGAACCCGGCTGGGACCAGACTCCACCTGAACCCGGCTGGGACCAGACTCCACTTGAACCCGGCTGGGACCAGACTCCACCTGAACCCGGCTGGGACCAGACTCCAGGCAAACTGTATACATCACTACATGATATCTGTTATACAAGAGCAATAATACCCATTGTAGAATAAATGGCCTGGAGCTGGATTTTGATCACAAGTTACTACATTAGTCACATCCAATATGAACGTGCAGCATTTTATAAAATAATCTGTTCTGACAATATTGGTACAAAGAGATTAGCGAGTGGCCAATCTAATGAACAGTGAACTGTTTCATTATGTACAGGCATAATAATATTCAGCTGTTCCACACAGATTACCCAATGTGTACAGTCTTACTGAATAAGCAAAACATATATATTTAAACCAATGGTATCTTACAGCTTTTTTATGTCCTTTCAGTTTTAATTGAACAGGAAAAACTCTCATTCACGTCACTTCCAAGATAATGAAGTCAACAGTGAAAATAAAATAACCCACTCCTAAAGCAATTATCTAGAATGTTTCATAAAGAGACATTTATAGAATCCAAATGTTATTACTTTTCTTCATAAATCATGTAGCTACTCTCTCACTATGTCAGTTGTACAGAGCCCTGGTGACACCACACCTGGAGTATTGTGTGCAGTTTTGGTCTCCAAATTTGAGGAAGGACATTCTTGCTATTGAGGGAGTGCAGCGTATGTTCACCAGATTAATTCCCGGGATGGCGGGACTGTCATATGCTGAGAGAATGGAGCGGCTGGGCTTGTATTCACTGGAATTTAGAAGGATGAGAGGTTATCTTATTGAAACATTATAATAAGGGATTGGACACGCTGGAGGCAGAAAACATGTTCCCGATGTTGGGGGAGTCCAGAACCAAGGGCCACAGTTTAAGAATAAGGGGTAGGCCATTTAGAACGGAGATGAGGAAAAACGTTTTCACCCAGAGAGTTGTGAATGTGGAATTCTCTGCCACGGAAGGCAGTGGAGGCCAATTCTCTGGATGCTTTCAAGAGAGAGTTAGATAGAGCTCTTAATGATAGCAGAGTCAGGGGATATGGGGAGAAGGCAGGAACAGGGTACTGATTGTGAATGATCAGCCATGATCACAGTGAATGGCGGTGCTGGCTCGAAGGGCCGAATAGCCTACACCTGTACCTATTGTCTATAACTAGGGCTGTAGATAGAGGTTCAAACCAAATAGTGGGATGTGGAGAGTAACAAATTGGAAGTGTAAGGGTGGAGTTAAAGGGAAAGACAGTGCAGAAAAGCTACAGAAGTCTCCAGAAATAACAGGACGGAAAGTTAAAGAAGGGATAAGAGTGTAAGGTCAGGTAACCTTGGGATTGGTTTGAGAGGAGGGGAGGTGAATACAGAATTAAAGGTGTTGTATTTCAATGTGTGTAGGATAAGAAATAAAGTGGATGAGCTTGTAGCACAGTTACAGATTGGTAGGCATGATGTTGTGGGAATTACAGAGATGTGGCTGCAAGGGGATTGGAGCTGGGAGCTGAATATTCAGGGTTATACGTCCTATGGGAAAGACAGACAGACAAGTGGACAAGGCGGGTGAGGCAGCTCTGTTGGTAAGGAATGAAATTCAGTCCCTTGCGATGGGTGGCATGGGATCAGTAGATGTAGACTCATTATGGATAGAGTTGAGTAATTATAAGGGTAAAAAGACTCTAATGGGAGATATCTACTGACCCCCAAACAGTAACCAGGATATAGGGTACAAGTTACATCAGAATATACAATTGGCATGTAAGAAAGGCATTACTACGGTGGTGATGGGAGATTTCAATATGCAGGAAGGTTGATACTTGACCCCAAGAAAGGGAATTTCTAGAATGCCTCCGAGATGGATTCTTACAGCAGCTTGTGATGAAGCCCACCATCAAAAAATGAAACTCTGGATTTGGTGTTGTGTAATGAACCGGATTTGACAAGGGAACTCGAGGTAATGGAACCACTAGGAGGTAGCGACCACAATATGATAAGATTCAACCTGCAATTTGAGAGGGAGAAGGTGAAATCAGATGTGTCGGTATTGCAGTTGGGCAAAGGGGACTATGGAGGCATGAGGGAGAAGCTGGCCAAAGTTGAATGGAAAAGGACACGAGCAGGGATGTAAGTTGAACAGTAATGGCTGGAATTTCTGGGAATAATCTGGAAGATGCAGGATCTTTTCATTTCAAAGAAGAAGAAAAATTCCAGGGGGAGAATAAGGTGACCGTGGCTGACAAGGGAAGTGAAGGACTGTATAAAACTACAAGAGAAGGTGTATAACATTGCAAAGATTAGTGGGAAGCCAGAGGATTGGGAAGCTTTTAAAGAACAACAGAATGTAACTAAAATGTCAATACGATGAGGAAAGATGAAATAGGAAGGTAAGTTAGACACTAATATAAAAGAGGATAGCAAGAGTTTCTTCAGTTATACAAACAGTGAGAAAGATGTAAGAGTGTGTGTTGGACAGCTAGAAAACGATGCAGGAGACGTGATAATGGAGAATAAAGAAATGACAGAGGAGTTAAAGAACTTTCTGCAACAGTCTTCACAGTGGAAGACATCAGCAATGTGCCTGAAATACAAGAGAGTCAGGGGGTGGAAGTTAGTGCAGTGGCTATTACTAAGGTGGAGGTGTTTGGGAAGCTGAAAGGGCTGAAGGTGGATAAGTCACCTGGACTGGATCGACTGTACCCCAGGGTTCTGAAAGAGGTAGCTTTAGAGATTGTGGAGGCATTAATACATAGATAGATAATACATAGCATCTGTGATATTTCAAGAATCACTAGAGTCGGGAGTGGTTCCAGACAATTGGAAATTTGCCAATATTACCCCCACTGTACAAGAAGGGAACAAAGCAGAATATTGGGAACTGTAGGCCGGTTAGTCTGACTACGGTGGTTGGTAAGATTTTAGAGTCCATTATAAAGGCTGAGTTTACAGAGAACTTGGTTCATGATAAAATAGGTCAAAGTCAGCACTGTTTTGTGAAGGGGAGGTCTTGTCTGACGAATCTGCAGGAATACTTTGTAGAAGTAAACAGCAGGACAGACAAAGGAGAGTTTGTGGATGTTATTTATCTAGATTTTCAGAAAGCCTTTGATAAGGTGCCACACGTGAAGCTGCTCAGGAAGATGAGAGCCAATGGTATCAAAGGGCAGATACCAACATGGATAGCAGGTTGGCTGGATGGCAGAAGGCAAAGAGTGGCAATAAAGGGGGTATTTCTGGTTGGCTGCCAGTGACTAGCAGAGTTCCACAGGGGTCGGTGCTGGGGCCGATACTCTTCACCTTGTGTATTACTGATTGGGATGAGGGGATTGAAGGCTTTGTGGCCAAGTTTGTGGATGATACGGTAATAGGTGGAGGGGCAGGTAGTGTAGAGAAAGTAGATACTCTGCAGAAGAACCTGGACAGGTTGGGAGCGTGGGCAGAGAAGTGGCAGATGCAATGTGGTGTAGCAAAGTGTGGAGTCATGCATTTTGGTAGCAGGAATAAAGACGCAGACTATTTTCTAAATGGGGAGAGAATCCAGAAATGGGAGGTGCAAAGCAAGTTGGGAGCTGGTGCAGGATTCCCTCAAAGTTACTCTGCAAGTCAAATCGGTAGTGAAGAAAGCAAACGCAATGCTAACATTTATCTCGAGAGGGCTAGAATACAACATTAGGGATGTGATGCTGAGGGTCTATAGGGCACTGGACAGGCTGCATTTGGAGCAATTCTGGGCACCATATCTGAGGGAGGATGTGCTGGATCTGGAGAGGGTCCAGAGGAGGTTTACAAGAATGATCCGAGGAATGAGTGGGTTAACCTATGATGAGCGTTTGTCGGCACTGGGCCTGTACTCGCTGGAGTTCAGAAGAATGAGGGGGGACCTCATTGAAACGTACAGAATAGTGAAAGGCCTGGATAGAGTGGATGTGGAGAGGATGTTTCCACTAGTGGGAGATTCTAGGATAGACACAAAAAGCTGAAGTAACTCAGTGGACAGGCTGCATCTCTGGAGAAAAGGAATGGGTTCATTCTCTCCAGAGATGCTGCCTGTCCCGCTGAGTAACTCCAGCTTTTTGTGTCTATCCGTGGTCTGACGGATCTGTTCCTGTACTGTTCCATTTTCTATGTTTTGTTCTGTGTGTAGTCACTCTGCCTGGATTCACCACGTTCTCTGATAACATGATTCAGATAACAAAACCATCTCTGTGTTAAAACATCACTGCTCAGATCTCTGCAAACATCGCCCTCTCACCTCATCACCTCTTACTTTTGATACCTAACGCAGGAAATAAGGTGTTGACCTATCCTATCATTGCTTCTCATAATCAGACAGTTTGGGCCGAATGGCTGCACTAACTCTGCCCACTCCATCAACCTGTCCGAGTCACCCTGCATTCTCATAGCATTCTCCTCACAGTTTACACTGCCACCCAGCTTTGTGTCATCTGCAAATTTGCTAATGTTACTTTGAATCCCTTCATCCAAATCATTGATGTATATTGTAAAAAGCTGCGGTCCCAGCACTGAGCCTTGCGGTACCCCACTAGTCACTGCTGGCCCCAGCACCGAGCCTTGCGGTACCCCACTAATCACTGCATGCCATTCTGAAAGGGACCCGTTAATCCCTACTCTTTGTTTCCTGTCTACCAATGTTCTATCCATGTCAGCACTCTACCCCCAATACCATGTGCCCTAATTTTGCCCACTAATCCCCTATATGGGACATTATCAAATGCTTTCTGAAAGTCTAGGTACACTACATCCACTGGCTCTCCCTTGTCCATTTTCCTAGTTGCATCCTCAAAAAATTTCCAGAAGGTTAATCAAACATTATTTCCGCTTTGTTAATCCATGCTGACTCGGACCGATCGTGTTACTGCTATCCAAATGTGCGGCTATTTCATCTTTTATAATTCACTCCAGCTTCTTCCCCACCACCGATGTCAGGCTAACTGGTCTATAATTCCCTGTTTTCTCTCTCCCGCCTTTCTTAAAAAGTGGGATAACATTAGCTACCCTCCAATCCACAGGAACAGATCCTGAGCCTATAGAACATTGGAAAATTGTCACCAATGCATCCACGATTTCTAGAGCCACTTCCTTAAGTACCCTGGGATGCAGACCATCAGGCCCTGGGGATTTATCAGCCTTCAGTCCCAGAAGTCTATCCAACACCATTTCCTGCCGAATGTGGATTTCCTTCAGTTCCTCCGTCACCCCAGACCCTCTACTATATCAGATAATTGTTAACCAGGAAAATGTGACAACGAACCATACGGAGGTAAGGTTTAATCAGGGGGACAGTCAGACTGGTTGGACAACTCGGAAGGTGGGGGGGGGGGGGGGGGGGGGGGGGGGGGGGCGCCTGATGGTCTGCATCCCAGGGTACCTGGCCAATCGATCCAGATCCTGCAATTTTTCACAACCATCTTCAAAATCACTGTGTATCATCAGCAAACTTGTAAATCTTGTCCTGTATGTTCTCATCTCATTGATGTAGATGACAAACAGTAACGGGCCCAGCACCGAACCCTGAGGCACACCACTAGTCACAGGCCTCCAGTCTAAGTAGCCAATTTGTTATCCATTCTGCTATCGCTCCTTGGAACCCATGCGATCTAACATTCCAGAGCAGCCTACCATGCGGGATGTGTCAAACTACGGAGCTGAGATCAAATCTAACGTTTATGTGAATGCTACATTGTGTACAAAATATAAACGTTTTATAAACCTTCTGAATGCAATAACACGGCACCATATCTTGGCTCTCACCTTTAATCATTTTATCTTCTTTTCTGTGCAACATTATATTGAAAGCAGCAGCCGTAACCACAAGCGCCACAAACAACCAGAAAACCAGCGGCCAAGGGTTGGTTTTAGGAAATAACTCATCTACACAGGTGAATGAAAATAGATTAGTAACAGCAACAGGAAGGAACTGCAGATGCTGGTTTAAACCGAAGACAAACACAAAATGCTGGAGTAACTCAGTGGGTCAGGCAGCATCTCCAGAGGGAAGAAAGTCAGATTCAGATTGTTCATGCCTGCTACTACAGCACCGCAGACACAGGGCTGTTATTCTAAACATTTAAATCTCGTTTATACACAGTAAACTCAATGCCGATCTAATGGAGATTACACGGGTGAATTAAATCATCGGCTATGAGTGTTTATACTGATGTCGTGCCTTGCGAAAGAAGGCATGCACTTTGCAAAGTGGTCAATGTGTCTGGTCATGTTAATGTGTTTGGTGTATGGACAGTTAGATATCAGTGGCAGCGCAAAGTGGAGAAGTGGCCAAAGATCTGGGCACAGATGTGATGGTGGAGGGTGGAGAGGAGACAGTGGACAGGTGTGGCCACAGATAAAATGTGTAGGAAGGAACTGCAGATGTTGGTTTATTCACAAAATGCTGGAGTATCTCAGCGGGTCAAGCAGCATCTCTGAAGAAGGGTTCCGACCCGAAACGTCACCCATCCTTTTTCGCCAGAGATGCTCCCTGACCCGCTGAATAATTCCAGCACTTTGTGTCTATTTGTGGTCTCAGATAGTTCTGCAGTGAGAGACCCTCTGGGCTCAAACAAGAAAAGCTGCGCCATGGGAATGAGACCCAGAGCAGTACAGTGCTGGTGGGTCCACGCAAACGTTAATGCCTTTAGCGCAGTGAAAGTTCGTTCAGAACTCGCTTTTGTCGAATGTTTCCCAGGTTCCCACATACCTGATATCTGGAGATGGGCCTCTCGTGTTTTCCCCAGCATTTTACTCCGTATGTAACAGGAATACCTGTTCACAGAATCACTTGTGACATCGATGTGACTGTGGGCAGTGAACATCCCGCTGGGGTCCTCAGTAAACAATGGGTCAGACCGTTCTGTTACATCTTGTCCACTCCCATCCAGCCACCGTATCTCCGGCTTGGGAAACCATCCATCCGACTTACACACCACACGTACTCCTTGTGTGGTACTTTCCTCCAAGCGGATCCAGGGCTGGAGTCCAAATCCTGCAATCGAAATGTAATCGGTAAACACAATTGTTACAACTTGGCGGCGCGACTCACCCGTTGCAGCGGCCCCTACAGCCTGTCTGTCTTTTTTTTATTTTTTGTCTAGTTAAATGTAGTTTGGTGTTTTTTAATACTGGTTTTAAATGTGTATATGTGGGGGGCGGGGGCAGGGGGAAACTGTTTAAATCTCTTCTCTGTCTGGGAGACCCGACCTTTTCCCTGTCGGGTCTCCGTTGTCGTTGGGGCCTAGCACCGTGGAGCGGCCTCCAACCTGAACGACCCGGGGGCTCGGGAGACTGCGGAGCTGCGGACTACTCACCATCGTGGGGCTGGCCGGCCTCAGAACGTGGGGAGCGGTGGTGACTCGCTGCTGCGACTCGACTCCTGGGGCTCGGAGGCTCCAGCAAGGCAGCCGCAGGTCCGGTGGACCGGAACATCGGGAGCTCACGGGTCCGGGGGGCGAGAGAGACCGCTTCCCGGAGCTCCTACAACGCGACTTCTCCAGCCCGTGTCGCAGGGTTGGAACGACCTGGAGCGGGGTCATACATCGCCCGGCGCGGCTTCATGGCCGTGGGTCATTCCAGCGCCCGCCGGGGGCTCCAACTTCGAGACTTCTAGACCGGGAGCATGGCCGTAAATTGCCCGGCACGGCCTAAAATGGCCATGGGACTTATCATCGCCCGCCTGGGGCTTCGACATCGGGAGAGACATGGAGAACAGGGGAGAGAAAAGACATTGCCTTCCATCACAGTGGGTCCACTGTGATGGATGTTTGTGTGAACTAAATTGTGTGTATGTCTAGGCATTGTCTTTGTTTGTATGGCTGTGGAAACAGAATTTCGTTTGAGCCTCACTGAGGCTCAAATGACAATAAAATTGTATTGTATTGTATTGTATTGTATTGTACACATGTATCTCGCCACGAAAGGGCTTTCCGTCCGTGTGCTGGGTCAGTGAGCAGCAGATGATGCCGGGGCATGAAGAGCCACAGAAACAGCAGCGGTGGGAACACCAACGGATGGGTCACCGGGTACCCCCACGTTACCGCCCCATCACCTCGTTGTCACCTTCCCCTTCAGCTAACAATCATCCGTTCTACATTCTCCTTGAACCGCGTCCCCTTTGATTTATCTTTTTCACACCTTACCCTTCCATATCTCTACACTCCCTCTCCCATGATTCCCAGACTGAAGAAGGGTCTCGACCCGAAACGTCACCCATTCCTTCTCTCTACACATGCTGCCTGTCCCGCTGAGTTACTCCAGCATTTTGTGTCTACATTCGGTGTAAACCTGCATCTGCAGTTCCTACCTACACACAACCTCACCGTTGCCATTCCGTTCCGGGCACTGTCAATCCTCGAACTTCCCAGTAAAATGCCAGTGTGAGGGGCCGCTTACTGACATTCCCAGTGTAAACCTTGATGTAAACCAGAGGGACTCACCTTCAACCTGCAGCCGCAGCGCCTCCTGCTGACGGGACGTGGGGGTGCTGATGGAACACGTGTACATTCCGGCATCTGATACTTTGACCCTCTTCAGTTTAAGCGATGCGTTTCCATGGGGAAACTCTTCCCGAAAGAGTTCCGTCCTCCCTCGATAAGCCTCGTCCTGCACCTCAGCTCTGTCCTGGCCGCTGGTGTATAAATGTACCGGTGACTCCGGGCTCGTTGTAAACCATCGGACCTCCAGAGCATCCAGTGATGTATCCGGTACCTTCTGACATTCCAATAGGGCATCTTCACCCACCATGGCCACCACCGGATAGTCCGGCACAATCACATAGAACTCCCCTAGAAAATACAATGGTTAAACTTCAGAATATTTGTAGAATCTTTCGTTCTGGCGATTTCAAGAAAGTAAATGTGATTATTTTGTTATAGTTTGGAACTCTTCCAAATATCATTGGTCTGGACATATTGCTCATATGAAAGAATCAATACATAATGAAAGCTGCTGCCATATATTTTCCACCTGAAACCTCAACTATTCCTCTGCCTGACCCAGTGAGTTGTTTCAGCATTTTGTGTCTGCCTTCGGTATAAACTCGCCTCTGCAGTTCAATAGCCATATATTCTTGTGTACTTTCCTTTTCCACCAATTAAACAGGTCAGGGGTACACAGAATACACTGCCTTCACTCTCCCACACACCAAGGAATCAAGCAGGTTGAAAAATGTCCTTTAAAGAACAAATCTGCTGCCCTTCCCCAGTCTGTGACTGCATGTATTCCCCAGACACGCAGCAATGTTGTACACTTTGATCCATAATCTGAAATGCCCTCCCCCCCCCCCCCCCCCCCCCCCTCCGTCAACTTGGTTCAGAGGCAAATGGAGATGGGCATTAAATGCTGGCATTGTCAGTAATGCCCATGTCTTGTAAATTAATGCCATTTCAGAGTGGAAATTGTTTAAACACAGATTCACATTTAAACACAATTGTGATTCGAATGCAGCCACAAACACTGAACAAGAAATGTTTCTGGATTAACTTCAAATCATTCATGACTTTGTAAACCCAATGAAAGCCTGACTTCTCCTCCACTTGAGTCACCAGTAGCAGAGCTCACAATATGAGCTGACACTTCAGTGACCGTTGCAGGTGGGGTCTGGTTCAAGATACTCTGAATCCAGCACTTGTGGTGGAATGGAACAGCTCAGAACATTATTTAATGAGCAAGGAGTTCTCCCAGGGTCCCGGCCAACATTCCCCCACCAAGATACAGACTCTCTACACATGACTGAGTACAAATGGCAGAGAGGTTTGCATGGACAGTTGGATTATCTTTCCTTGAAGTCAATTTGAATCTGTTAACTGAAGATTCACGCAGGATATTGAGAACTGGGTAACCCAGATAAGAACTGATCATCAGTGTGATGTGAGGTTTAAATATTTAGGAGAGAAATGGTGAATTGGGAGGCATGCAGTCTCTTCCCAGCTTTAAGTGCTGGAACTGTGGTGATAATGAGGAAAGAACCCTGTGGATGGTGGAAATCGGAAACGGGAAATGCCAGCTAGTGTGTGAATGGCAAGTACAGGCCTGATGTGTCCACACTCTGCAGTAACACACGCCACATGGAGCTGTGTAGTAGAGGCTGCTGAATGCCATGGAAACAGACAGCATAATAATGCAAATAGATCCTTCATGGAGAGAGCAGATTGGGAGAAGTAGGAAAATGGTTGGTGCGACTGTTCAATTGGAAATGGCCAGCATATAATTAGAGTCATAGAGTCGTAGAGTGATACTGTGTGGAAATAGGTCATTCACCCCAACTTGCCCACACTGGCCAACATGTCCCAGCTACACTAGTCTCACCTGCCCGTCTTTGGTCAATATCCCTCCAAACCTGTCCAATCCATGTACCACACCTGTCCTATCCATGTACCACACCTGTCCTATCCATGTACCACACCTTCCCTATCCATGTACCACACCAGTCCTATCCATGTAACACACTTGTCCTATCCATGTAACACACCTGTCCTATCCATGTAACACACCTGTCCTATCCATGTAACACACCTGTCTTATCCATGTACCACACCTGTCCTATCCATGTAACACACCTGTCCTATCCATGTAACACACCTGTCCTATCCATGTAACACACCTGTCCTATCCATGTAACACACCTGTCCTATACATGTAACACACCTACTCTATCCATGTAACACACCTGCTCTATCCATGTAACACACCTGTCCTATCCATGTACCACACCTGATCTATCCAGGTAAGAATATAGAAATTGAAGAGTATTTGCCAACCTGAGCACATCCCAACAGGCGTCAGTAGACATTTGGTGCCAAGGGAAGTGTCATCGCGGTTGTGATGCAGGAAGCCAAATGTACAAGCTCACACAGGCAGCAACGTGATAGCAACAAGATATTTGCTTTCAGTGACATTGCTGAAGGACAAACAATATTCAGGCAGCCGAACACGTTCCTCTTCAGGGGACATGCTCTTCAGGTCAACAGTTTCATCACAACTAAAGACAGTAGCTAAAACAGAGCAGCATCATCAGCCTAAAGCTGTGCTCATGGCTCAGCAAGGGCTTTGAATCTACCATGTCCGACTTGACCCATGCGGCTGCTGACTGTCCCGTTTCCGCCCAGTCTCAACTCACGCAAGACTAGACCGAGTGTGCAAACTACTGAACATGGCACGATTGACTCTTGCAGTGACTATTCCACAGCTTACCCATCATTGCTGTCTGGAGAAGTAGGATCAGTACAATCCTGTGTCTTCCCTTCATCTTGGGATGAAATCACGGCACAGTTTGACTTGAAGGGAGAAAGCCGATTAACATTGAATAAAAGGAGCATCACTAAAGTATTGACATGAATATTATTCATAGTAAGGATTTAATTTGCTGTTATTTTAACTGGTACATCCATTCACAATAAATCAGTTATCGAGATTAGCAAAAACATACACAAACTGAAATTTCACTCACGAAAATTGCACTGCTTAATTCCAGGACTGACATTTTAGTGAGGAGAGAGCTGGGGGCGGGGGGTGAGGAGAGAGCTGGGGGGGGTGAGGAAAGAACTGGGGGGTGAGGAAAGAGCTGTGGGGGGGGGGGGGGGAGGAGAGAGCTGGGGGGGGTGAGGAGAGAGCGGGGGGGTGAGGGGAGAGCGGGGGGGGGTGAGGGGAGAGCGGGGGGGGGGTGAGGAGAGAGCTGGGGGGAGGTGAGGAAAGAGCTGGGGGGTGAGGAGAGAGCTGGGGGGTGAGGAGAGAGCTGGGGTGGTGAGGAGAGAGCGGGGGGGGGGTGAGGAGAGAGCGGGGGGGGGGTGAGGAGAGAGCGGGGGGTGAGGAGAGAGCGGGGGGTGAGGAGAGAGCGGGGGGGTGAGGAGAGAGCTGGGGGGGTTGTGGAGAGAGCTCGGGGGGGGTGAGGAGAGAGCGGGAGGGGGGGAGGAGAGAGCGGGAGGGGGGGAGGAGAGAGCGGGGGGGGGTGAGGAGAGAGCGGGGGGGGGTGAGGAGAGAGCGGGGGGGGTGAGGAGAGAGCTGGGGGGGTGAGGATGAGGGGGGGTGTGAGGAGAGAGCGGTGGGGGTGAGGAAGAGAGCGGGGGGGGGGGTGAGGAGAGAGAGGGGGGGTGAGGAGAGAGTGGGGGGGTGAGGAGAGAGCGGTGGGGGTGAGGAGAGAGCGGGGGGGGGTGAGGAGAGAGCGGGGGGGGTGAGGAGAGAGCGGGGGGGGTGAGGAGAGAGCGGGGGGGGGGAGGAGAGAGCGGGGGGGGGTGAGGAGGAGAGAGGGGGGGGGTGAGGAAAGAGCTGGTGGGGGGGGGTGAGGAAAGAGCTGGTGGGGGGGGGTAAAGGGGAGATGAATTGTCCATGGTTCAAGTCGAGACGAACATTAAAACAAAGTGGAAGGGAAGATAGCCGATGTTCAGAGGAAAGAGAGAGGGGTGAGACAGGACCCCCTTGGTGGGCTGAGAAGAGGTGAAAGTTGATGAGCAGATGGGGAGGGGAGAGTGACATCACTGGACGGTGATCAGCAGGAACACAGAGGAACCAGTGCCGGAATGTGTTACAGAAGGGCACTCATATGGAGAGGTGAAGGAAGGGCAGATAGTAGCAGCTGGGGGAGAGGATTCGGTGGGTGAAATGTGGGAAGTTGGCAGATGGAATCAGGAGGGGAGGAAATTAAACTGGGTGATGAGGAAATGGAGGGGCAGTTTCGGGAAAGGCGATATAAATGGAATTAAGGGAGGTGGTTAGGATGGAGGTCGGAAACACTGTTGTGAGGGTTACCTGATATTAGAATGTGGATGTCCATTCCACTGTGGGCAACGCATGGTCAACGAGGTCAACACAACATGCTGGAGAAACTCAGCGGATGAGGCAGCATCTATGGAGAGGAACAATTCAGACTGAAGAAGGGTCTCGAGCAGAAACGTCGCCAATTCCTTCTCTCCATAGATGCTGCCTCACCCGCTGAGTTTCTCCAGCATTTTGTGTCTACCTTCGATTTTACCCACATCTGCTGTTCTTTCTTGGACAACGAGGTGTTGCCTCTCTAGTTCTCATTGCACTATCCTACATCCAATGGACAATTTACACTTATACCAAGACTATTAACCAACAACGCTTTTGGAGTGTGGATCTCGGTGAAACCCCACGTGGTCACGGGGAGAAGGTACAAACTCCGTACAGACAGTAACATAGAAAATAGGTGCAGGAGTAGGCCATTCGGCCCTTCGAGCCTGCACCGCCATTCAATATGATCATGGCTGATCATCCAACTCAGTATCCTGTACCTGCCTTCTCTCCATACCCCCTGATCCCTTTAGCCACAAGGGCCACATCTAACTCCCTCTTAAATATAGCCAACGAACTGGCCTCAACTACCTTCTGCGGCAGAGAATTCCAGAGATTCACTACTCTCTGTGTAAAAAATGTTTTCCTCGTCTCGGTCCTAAAAGATTTCCCTCTTATCCTTAAACCGCTTGTTCTGGACTTCCCCAACATCGGGAACAATCTTCCTGCATCTAGCCTGTCCAACCCCTTAAGAATTTTGTAAGTTTCTATAAGATCCCCCCTCAATCAGTACAAACCGAGTCTATCCAGTCTTTCTTCATATGAAAGTCCTGACATCCCAGTAATCAGTCTGGTGAACCTTCTCTGTACTCCCTCTATGGCAAGAATGTCTTTCCTCAGATTAGGAGACCAAAACTGTATACAATACTCCAGGTGTGGTCTCACCAAGACCCTGTACCCGTAGTCAGGATCGAACCCGGGTCTCTGGCGCCGTGAGACAGCAACTCTACCGTGCCGCCGATGTAGAGGAAGCTCCTCCTTTTCCCACCTATCCAGCTTTTACGGTTTCGGCAGGAGTTTAAAAATCAGATCCGTTTCTTCCCACTCTCGCATCTCCGGCCGCGCTCGGTGTTCGGGTGTTCGCCGCCGGCCCAGAGTTTCACACAGTGGAGCAGCAAGTTCCCTTCTTGCAATCGCGGCCACATCCCGCCCGCCCGCCCGTCACATACAGAATGTGACCACTGGGATTAAACAAATCCCGGTGACCGGCCAGCTCCCCCGATGTGTCACCGACAGCCGCCTCCCTCCCTCCCTCCCTCCCTCCCTCCCTCCCTCCCTGACCCGCACCGGCTCCCGAGCGACCAGACTTCGGAAACCTACCGGGGCCTGGGACCGAGCCGTGCCCGGAAACCTACCGGGGCCTGGGACCGAGCCGTGCCCCGGGGGCAGTGGGCCGGGCCGGGCCGGGACAGCGGGGATTCCCTTTCACCGAATGCCGCTGCAAACAGGCGAGTGATCGATCGCTTTGTCCCAGCGGCTCCGGCGCCGTGAGTTGTCCCGGAGACCCCACTCACCTGATCAATCCCCGGCCGGCGCGGCCGCTTCCCCTCCCTCCCTCCCTCCCTCCGGCCGGGACCCTCCTTACCCCCGGGGACCGAGTCTGTCACCGGCGCCCAGCAACAGCGCGGAGTAAAGTAACCGGCGTCAGACAGAGCGCTTTCTTCAGCCTGGAGTCCGGGACTCCCGCTAGGGGAACAGCGGCCGCCGGGGGAGACAGAGACAGAGACAGAGAGAGGTTGAAATCCTCTCAAGTTTTCATCAAATGGAAGCCAGAAATTGAGAAAGTGAAACAGGGTGAGGCTTCCTCAATGCGGGCCGGAATCTTGCTCAACTGGTTCTTGTTGATCACTGGCTGCGCAAACACCTCATCAAGTCAAGTCAAGTCAAGTCTATTCGTCACATACACACACGAGATGTGCAATAATATGATAAGTGGCAAATGCTCGCGGACTTTGTTCAAACACAAACTACAAACAGAATGGAACAGAATCAGTCATTGCATATTTGTGGGAGAAAAAAAGAAAAAATCAGCAATTTTAAAAAGACACCACAACACAGTAAATTGGGACAGTAAGTTAGTCCCTGGTGACACAGGGGTTTACTGTCCTAATGGCCTCTGGGAAGAAACTCCTTCTCATCCTCTGTTTTCCCAGCATGGCACAGCAGGATAGTAAAAGCTTCTTTAGGTATGTGAAGAGGTAAATATTAGTTAAGACCATAGTTGGACCCTTGAAGACTGAAAAAGGTGAATTTATTACGGGGAACAAGGAAATGGCAGATGAGTTGAACAGGTAATATTCTCAAGATCAGAACTTTAATATTATTGTATTATATGCTGTAAGTCTGTAACAGATAGGTAAAGAAATTACAATATCTAGCAAAAGACCAAGTCTTTATGGAGAAGATCAGTTGCTAGCTGGTACATTGGCATATCATCATCAGTAGCATCATCATACTCCTCAGATTGTAACTCTGTACACCTTGTTTTTCCTCAACTTTTCAATGTTGGCATTGTAAACTACAAGTTTTTGCTCTTCAAACCGCACATGACATGCCTTTCTGCCCACTACTTTCCCATTAAGAATGTCTTGTAGATCATCACATTTGGAATTGTCCAAATTCAGATAATCTCTGCGAATGCTGTCTAAATCAGTCTCTTTTGCTGGGCATTTGGATTGACAATTTTGCATTTCTTCTTCGGAGACATCTGTTTAAAATGTAAAGAAAAAAAAACACTGAACAGCATTAACAGAAACAAGTTATTATTTGCAGTTTTCGAAAAAAGGTAGAAATTATACCTTTAGGCACAATACATCTGACTAAAACTGGAGTCTGGATATTTAGTATGAAATATTGATCATGGATAGACAATAACACAAAATATAGATTTAGATGTACTTATGACATGAATTTGCAAAAAAATAATGGATTTGATTATTTCTGGAATGTGATCGATTGGAATGTTGCCGTTGCCATAAATATAAGCCCATATCGGCAGGCACGACATGGCCGATTCGTATGGGGGCTAAATAACATTTTTGCTTCATAAGATTAAATGAAATAAGTTAAATCTTTCATCAGGATAAACATTTCTATTGCTGTTAGACCTGTTCAATATTTTCAGTATTTTGGAGACATAGAAAATAGGTGCAGGAGGAGGCCATTGAGCCCTTCGAGCCAGCACCGCCATTCAATGTAATCATGGCTGATCATCCAACTCAGTATCCTGTACCTGCCTTCTCTCCATACCCCCTGATCCCCTTTAGCCACAAGGGACTCATCTAACTCCCTCTTAAATATAGCCAATGAACTGGCCTCAACTACCTTCTGTGGCAGAGAATTCCACAGATTCACCACTCTCTGTGTGAAAAATGTTTTTCTCATCTCGGTCCTAAAAGATTTCCCTTGTCTTGGACTTCCCCAACATCGGGAACAATCTTCCTGCATCTAGCCTGTCCAACCCCGTAGGAATCTTGTAAGTTTTTATAAGATCCCCCATCAATCTTCTAAATTCTAGCGAGTACAAGCCGAGTCTATCCAGTCTTTCTTCATATGAAAGTCCTGACATCCCAGGAATCAGTCTGGTGAACCTTCTCTGTACTCCCTCTATGGCAAGAATGTCTTTCCTCAGATTTGGAGACCAAAACTGTACGCAATACTCCAGGTGTGGTCTCACCAAGACCCTGTACAACTGCAGTAGAATCTCCCTGCTCCTATACTCAAATCCTTTTGCTATGAATGCTAACATTCTTCACTGCCTGCTGCAACTGCATGCCTACTTTCAATGACTGGTGTACCATGACACCCAGGTCTCGTTGCATCTCCCCTTTTCCTAATTGGCCACCATTCAGATATAAGTCTACTTTCCTGTTTTTGCCACCAAAGTGGATAACCTCACATTTATCCACATTTTACTGCATCTGCCATGCATTTGCCCACTCACCCAGCCTATCCAAGTCACCTTGCAGCCTCCTCACAGCTAACACTGCCCCCCAGCTTCGTGTCATCCGCAAACTTGGTGATGTTGCATTCAATTCCCACAATTTTGCATTTTTATTTCAGATTTTTTACCAACTGCAGTTTTTTGCCTTTCCATATATCATCTCATTCAATCCAGGTAGCATCCTGGTGAATCTCTTCAGCACCTTCTCCACATCCTTCCAGTAATGTAGTAATTAGAACTGCACACTATATTCCAAATGTGGCTGAACCAAATATTTACACAGTTGCAACACGATGTCTATAGAGGGGATGCAAACCGATTAAAACCAGAATGTCGTATGTCTTTTTACCCTGAATGTGGCCACTTCCATAAGTTAAGAGTGTCAAGTGTGTTTCATTTCCATGTGTACCGACAACAGAACAATAAAATTCTTAATTGCAGCAGCGGACAGGCCTGTAAAACCCTGTACTCATGGATACCAAACAAAAAGTTAAATAAATAAATAAAAACAATATCAGTGCAAAAAAGCCCAAAGTCCTTAGTGTGACCAAGACTGTTCTAGATCATAGTCTCGTTGGTGCTTTTGTAATATTCAAGAGCCTGGTGGTTTTCGGAAGAAGCTATTCTTAAACCTGGTGGTCATGGTTTTCAGAATCATACTCCTCCTTTCTGATGGCAGGAAATAAATGAGAGCATGGAAGATTTCCACAAAGACTTCAGTTGGTCTAAGGTAGACAAAAATGCTGGAGAAACTCAGCGGGTGCAGCAGCATCTATGGAGCGAAGGAAATAGGCAACGTTTCGGGACGAAACCCTTCTTCAGACTGATGGAGTTGGTCTACGCAGCATTTGAGAAAATGGCCAGGTACAATATCAGGACATGACACTTTTCAAAGTTTCACCATCCTGAAGGGTCTCTGCAGGTGTTGGCCTCAGTGACTGAGATAACCATGCCACCAGGGGCTATGGCGACCCAAGAAGGCACATCAGTGTTCTTCCTTTTGAACAGATTGAGCCAATTCAGGAGCTCCACAATTCCATCAATTTGTGTCATCTGCAAGTCATACGAAGAGAAATTAATCAGTGAACATAAAGGGTTAGCAAAGCAATATTACCTGTTGCAACAAGGGCAGAGTCCCTCTAGTCCTCAACTTTCACCCCACCAGCCTTCACATACAACAAATAATCCTCCGTCAATTTCGCCAACTCCAACGTGACCCCACCACTCGCCACATCTTCCCATTTCCCCCATGTCTGCCTTCCTCAAAGACCGCTCCCTCCACAACTCCCTTGTCAATTCTTCCCTTCCCTCCCGTACCACCCCCTCCCCGGGCACTTTCTGTTGCAACCGCAAGAGATGCTACGGGGAGGGGGTGGTACACTTGTTGCTTTACCTCCCCCCTCGACTCCATTCAAGGACCCAAGCAGTCGTTCCAGGTGCGACAGAGGTTCACCTGCATCTCCTCCAACCTCATCTACTGCATCCGCTGCTCTAGATGTCAGCTGCTCTACATCGGTGAGACCAAGCGGAAGTTGGGCCATCGTTTCGCCGAACACCTTCGCTCAGTCCGCAAGAACCTACCTGACCTCCCGGTGGCTCAGCACTTCAAATCCCCCTCCCACTCCGAATCCAACCTCTCTGTCCTGGGTCTCCTCCATGGCCAGAGCGAGCAACACCGGAAATTGGAGGAGCAACACCTCATATTCCGCTTGGGGGGTCTGCAGCCAGCGGGCATGAACATTGAATTCTCCCAATTTTGTTAGCCCTTGCTGTCTCCTCCCCTTCCTCAGCCCTCGAGCTGTCTCCTCCCATCCCCCAGCCTTCGGGCTCCACCTCCTCCCTTTTCCTTCCTTCTCCCCACCACCCCCTATCAGTCTGAAGAAGGGTTTCGGCCCGAAACATTGCCCATTTCCTTCGCTCCATAGATGCTGCTGCACCCGCTGAGTTTCTCCAACTTTTTTGGTTACCTGTTGCAATCTCTGGTTTCTGTCATCTTGCCACCTCTGAGACTCTCCTGTTACCTTCTTAACAGTTTGTATCTTTATTGCACTCTCTTCAGCAATTTTTTCCTCATGCAACTGCAACAAGATATAAAATGTCACACCAGCTCCTTGAGGTGACTAAAATTCAACAGAAGAATACAATTGTACTGGCCCACCTGTTCAGCATTT
Source organism: Amblyraja radiata (assembly GCF_010909765.2). Lineage (NCBI taxonomy): Eukaryota > Metazoa > Chordata > Chondrichthyes > Rajiformes > Rajidae > Amblyraja > Amblyraja radiata. The sequence goes on along the minus strand of NC_045985.1, from coordinate 1,619,613 downwards.
GGATTACTTGCAAAATACTAAGTTTAGACAGAACCATATTTCCCCCCGAACTTTCTTCTTCACATCTAACTTTCTCATGCTCATCAATTCCAACACAATTCTTCTACCACCTACACTATGAAATACTATCATTGCAAATTAAACTACCTACAGGCAGGCCTCTGGGATTATAAAATACCTTTTCACGACTTGGTTCAATTTGACTTTTCTTCTTTGCTTCTTGCTGCTCAACTGGAGGACAAGCTTCTAAAACAGGTGTCAGCCGTAACTTCCGCTCTCTGAGGGGGGGAAATATTGAACTCAGAACTTTGTGGAAAAGCGTGCACAGAATGAACCAGAAGCAGCAATACAGTTCCTACTTTATAACTTAAATTAAGCCTTTAAACAATTAAGATACTCCACATACAAAAGGTAGTGATTCCAGCAAGAAATGTGAATTATTGATTTGTTTTAGTCAAAGAAAATTAGCAAGGACAACAATTTGTGTGGTCATAAATAACCAACAGATGAAGATAAGCTATTTCTGAGGGTAAAATAGCAACACGGGGGAAAAAATGTCCATAATTAGATTCACGATCTAGACATTTTTTTTAAATCAAAATGTATTCTGTTGCTCGTCGAGCGTCAGATTTGAATATTGCATTTAGATTTGCACGTGCTTACGTTTTAAGCTCTTCGCATTTTTGTTTTTTCTCTTCCGCCAGTTTCTGGATTCTTTCTTATACAACACAAATTTATTGTCATTTGAGCCCCAGTGACACCCAGATCTACCTCGAGCCCCATCTTCTTTTTGCTCTTGCGTTTTCTTAGGTTTTTCCAGGCGGGTCCTCTCTTTTTCCGAAGGAACATACTGAACAATTATAAAGTGAATCATATAAAATGGAAAATGCCACCTCGTGTAATAAATGAACCATTAAAAAATTAAAATAATGGTGTCAATTGTACCCATCTACATTAAAATTAAATTCAATTATCTACCCAATTCTACTTCTCGTTAATTAGATTAAAAAGTAGCCAAGTGAAGAGTACATCCAGTTATAACAGTTATACCATTAAAATGGTTGTAATATACATTTATATATATTGGATTAATGCACATTACAACCATGTTAATGCTTTAAACAGAAACTCAACCATTTCCAAGTATATTCATCAGCTCAACCTTTACTTTGGGATTTAAGATTCTTTCTGGCAAATGCATTGAAACATTCCTGGTTTTGAGAGCTGGGAACTAAAGATATTGCACGGACTAATCGCAGAATGTTGCAAACCTGTTCTCTGTTAACCTTCAAAAATTATCTTTACATATTGTATTTCTACAACATTTAAAATGCTATTAAGCATATATTGTTATGTACAGAGCTAACATATACAAAGTAATAATAATAATAATACATTTTATTTATGGGTGCCTTTCAAGAGTCTCAAGGACACCTTACAAAAATTTAGCAAGTAGAGGAAAAACATGTAAGCGGAATGAAATAAATAGTAGAGACATGACTAGTACACAAATTAAAGACATAATTCAATTCAAAACACAATATGAGGCAATTCAAGCACAGATGAAAAGGGAGGGGGACGTGGGGCTAAGGATAGGCAAAGGTGAAGAGATGGGTCTTGAGGCGGGACTGGAAGATGGTGAGGGTCACGGAATTGCGGATCAGTTGGGGGAGGGAGTTCCAGAGCCTGGGAGCTGCCCTGGAGAAGGCTCTGTCCCCAAAACTGCGGAGGTTGGACTTGTGGATGGAGAGGAGACCGGCTGATGTGGATCTGAGGGACCGTGAGGGTTGGTAGGGGGAGAGGAGGTCAGTGAGATATGGGGCGGCCAGATGGTGGAGGGCTTTGTAAGTGAGGACCACGATTTTGAGGGTGATCCGGTGGGAGATGGGAAGCCAGTGAAGTTGTTTGAGGACTGGAGTGATGTGATGCCAGGATTTGGTGTGGGTGATGAGTCGAGCTGCTGCGTTCTGGACCAGTTGGAGTCAGTTGATGTAGGTGGAACTGATGCCAAGGAGAAGTGAGTTGCAGTAGTCCAGTCGGGAGGAGATGAAGGCATGGATGAGTCTTTCAGCAGCGGGAGGTGTGAGAGAGTGCCTGATTTTGGCGATGTTGCGGAGGTGAAAGAAGGAGGCTTTAATGACATGGCGGATGTGAGGCTCAAGGGAGAGGGTGGAATAAAAGATCACGCCAAGGTTGCGGGGCTGGGGAGATGGGGAGACAGTGGTGCCGTCGATGGTGAGAGTGGGGTTATTGATTTTGCTGAGTGTGGATTTGGAGCCTATGAGGAGGAATTCTGTTTTATCGCTGTTGAGTTTGAGGAAGTTATGTTGCATCCAGATTTTTATAGCTGACAAACAGGACTTGATATGGGAGAGGGGGGGGGGGGGGGTTGTGGGGGGATTTGGTGCCGAGGTAGATCTGGGTGTCATCCGCGTAACAGTGGAAGTCCAGGTTGAAGTGGCGGAGTATCTGACCAAGGGGGAGGATGTAGATGATGAAGAGGAGGGGGCCGAGTACGGAGCCTTGGGGAACGCCTTGAGTGATTGTGGCTGTAGCAGAGGTGTGGTTGTGGAGAGAGATGAAGTGGGATCTGTTGGAAAGGTAGGAACGGAGCCAGCTGAGTGCAGAGCCTTCAATGCCGAGGTCTTTGAGTCTGGTGAGCAGGATGTTATGGTTCACTGTATCGAAGGCTGCGCTCAGGTCGAGGAGGATGAGGATGTTGAGGGAACCAGTGTCAGCAGAGGTGAGGAGGTCGTTGAGGACTTTGAGGTCAAAGGTCAAAAACTTTATTTGCCATTTGTGCTTACACACATAGGAACTCTTGTGCGGTTGTTCAGAGAGTCAAGTCAAGTTAAAAAGACACACAGAAAGACACATAATCTATAAAAACATATACTTCTCTAGAGCTAAAAAAAAAAAGAAAGAAAGTGCCTAAAACCCTATATAAAGGGAAGGTGAGAGCATTGTAAATTACACAAACCCTATATAAAAAGTGTCGATTGCATTGTAAATTGCACAGGCCCAGGAGACAATATAATATAAGGCCAGGACATCAGTTTCTGTGCTATGGAGGGGGCGAAAGCCAGATTGGAGGGGTTCAAATAGGTTATACGCAAGGAGGTGGGAATGAAGTTGTGACGCAACGATACGCTCCAGGGATTTTGAAAGAAAGGGGAGGTTTGAGATTGGGCGGTAGGTAATGAGAGAGGAGGGATCAAGACCAGGTTTCTTTAAGATTGGTGTGACAGCAGCAGTTTTGAAAGCGGAGGGGACAATTCCTTGGGACAATGAGGAGTTGAAGAGATTAGTGAGGTAGGGGCAGAGAACGGGGAGGCAGGACTTCAACAGGGGAGTGGGCAGAGGGTCGAGGGAGCATGTAGTGGGTTTGGAAGAGCTGATGAGTTTGGAGATTTCAGTAGGGGTGACCAGGTCAAACTGGGAGAGGAAGCAGCGTGGAGGAGGGGTAAGGAGGTCAGTGGAGATGTTGAAAGGAGGGGCCTTGGTAGGTGGTGGAGTAGATGCTGGGGAGTCGGGTACAGGGGATAACAATTGATAGATGGTGCTGATTTTATCAGCGAAAAAGTTGAGGAATGAGTTGCAGAGACCCGGAGTAGAGGTAGGGAGAGTGTTGGCTCAAGGCTTGAGGAGGTTGCCCACTGTGGAGAAGAGGGTTCTGTGGTTTAGGCAGGGGTCGGTGAATATGGAGGAGAGGTAGGCAGATTTTGCAGCAATGAGGGCATCTTTGTAGTCAGTGAGGTGGAGTTTGTAAGCTTCATGGTGGACAGTGAGAGATGATTTCTTTGTGAGTCGTTCAAGTCGTCGACCAGTCTGTTTCAGCTTACGAAGTGCAGGTGTGTACCAGGGTGAAGATGTGTTGTAAGTACGGCACCAACAAGAACATTTCTAGCAGAGTTGTTCAAGGAAGCCAATCCAAGATATGTTTAAACAGCAGAGGGTGAATACAGTGAGGCAATCGTCGTTGTATAGAATGGGATAGAATCAAAGCTCAACAAAATGAGCCTAGTTTGGACTGGATTGGATTGGATTCAATGTTATTCTCATTGCACTTTTCAGTGCAACGAAATGGTTTAGCCTGCAGTCATAACATAGAATAACAACAAAACAAACACTCAACACAGTTTAAAGTCCCAAAGTCATGGTCTCTTCCCTCCTTGCTCTCCCTCTGCGCTGAGGCAATCCAAGCCTCCGATGTTGTGACCCCGCCGGGTGATGGTGAGCAAGTCCCGTGGCTGAATCCGTGCTCCGCAAACGGGCCGGTTGAAACTCCGAGGCCCGGGGCGGTCGAAGCTGCCGCCCTCCAGTCCAGCGGACGCAGCTGTTGTTGCGGGAGCTCCGGAAAAACAGGTCACCACCTGTGAGCTCGCAACGATGTCGTCCACTGGCCCTCGGCCGAGCCTCCGAGGCTCCAAAGTCGGGTCGCAACCACAGCCCCGAAGTCGACCAGCTTCGCGTTGGTAAGTCCTGGCTCTGCCTCCGCAGCCTCGAGGTCGGTCGCAGTTGGAGGCCGCCAGCTCCGCGATAGGCCTCAGCGCAGACGGACACGGAGACGGGGGATACGGCAAGAAAGGTCGCATCCCCCCCCGAAGGAAGAGTCAAAAAACATGTTATACCCACCCCCCCCCCCCCACACACACACATACACAACTAAATAAACCGAAATACACTGTAAAAACGGGACAAAAGAAAACAAAAAAAGAAAAGACAAACGGACTGCAGGCGAGCCGCAGCTGCAAGGCAAAGCTAGTTATTTTCCACAATGGAATAAAAGTTTAGAAAGAAGAAAGCTTTGCTTCTGTTCAGAAAGAGGAGAATTGATGGGGAACAAGATAAAATGATTGCTCATTGCTTAAATACAAATTTAGCATACACAAACCTTAACGTTTATTTAGATGAGTGCTTGAGAAAACACATGTACCTAAAAATAATAAGGGAGTAATGAATGCTCCACTAACGGTTTGGGAATCAAAGTTCACAATTCAAATGAAAAGATGATCAACACTTGAAACATAAAAAGGTGCATTGAAAGAGGGAAGGGAGGGAGAAATCGCACATGGTCAATGGGATAAATTATCTAACCGTGTTCTCAAAATAGAAAAGGTACAAGAAAATGTGACAATGTTAGCATCCTTCTATCTCACTTATTATCTATAGGAAAATTATACAATGAAACTGTAGATTGGTTACTTTACTGACTAACCAATGTAGTGTTTTATTACTATTAGCTCCGCCAACTACCACACCATTCATATTCTCGCAACCCGACATATGCTGACAGTCAGTACTGCTGTACAGTAGAAGTTACATGCTGTAGTGTGATGTATGTATTGCTCAATAAATACTGTTGTACCGGATCAGTGAGTCTGTTTCATTCACTCAACAGAAACATTTAAGTAAATCAAAAAATAATTTTCTTTGAATTACCTTTTGAGCAGAAGATGATGGTGACACTGTCCCTTTCGGAGGTGAATCCTCATTATCCAATACACCAGAACCACTCGAATACTTTCCACTCCATGTTGAAGACTAGTTGGATCGAAGACAAAGCAACATAGGAAGTTAATGATCATTCAAATCTGATAAGCATAGCATCATCCTTGATTTATGACATTTAATTTCATCCACAAGATACTGTAATAACAGCCTTCCCAAATATGATTTATGTCAAAGGTTATGGGGAGAAGGCAGGAGAATGGGATTGAGGCGGAAACATATCAGTCATCATCAAATGGCAGAGCAGACATAGAAACATAGAAACATAGAAACATAGAAATGAGGTGCAGGAGTAGGCCATTCGGCCCTTCGAACCTGCACCGCCATTCAATATGATCATGGCTGCTCATGCAACTCAGTATCCTGTACCTGCTTTCTCTCCATACCCCCTGATCCCTTTAGCCACAAGGGCCACATCTAACTCCCTCTTAAATATAGCCAATGAACTGGCCTCAACTACCTTCTGTGGCAGAGAATTCCACAGATTCACCACTCTCTGTGTGAAAAAAAAATTCTCATCTCGGTCCTAAAAGATTTCCCCCTTATCCTTAAACTGTGACCCCTTGTTCTGGACTTCCCCAACATTGGGAACAATCATCCTGCATCTAGCCTGCCCAACCCCTTAAGAATTTTGTAAGTTGCTATAAGATCCCCCCTCAATCTTCTAAATTCTAGCGAGTACAAGCCGAGTCTATCCAGTCTTTCTTCATATGAAAGACCTGACATCCCAGGAATCAGTCTGGTGAACCTTCTCTGTACTCCCTCTATGGCAAGAATGTCTTTCCATCAGACTTGATGAACCAAATGACCTAATTCTGCTCCTGTGTCTAATGATCTTAAACATTGCAAATTATTGTTCAAACCTTATTCTCTTTCCTCCAGGGTCTTGTTGCCATGGGCATGGTATTAAAGGATTTTGTTTTATGGTAATTGCGTTGCAAAATATGCAGGGTGGAAAATCATTGTTGCACAAAGAAACACAAAGGGGCAAGATAAAGAACGAGCTATTCCAGTGCAACAAAGGTACACAAAAAATGCTGGAGAAACTCAGCGGGTGCAGCAGCATCTATGGAGCAAAGGAAGTAGGCAATGTTTCGGGCCAACACCCTTCTAGCTGCCTCTTGAAAGCATCCAGAGAACCGGCCTCCGCCGCCCTCTGAGGCAGAGAATTCTACAGACTCGTCACTCTCTGTGAGAAAAAGTGTTTCCTCGCCTCCGTTCTAAATGGCTTACTCCTTATTCTTAAACTGTGGCCCTGGTTCTGGACTCCCCCAACATCGGGAACATGATTCCTACCTCTAGTGTGTCCAAGCCCTTAACAATCTTATATGTTTCAATGAGATCCCTTCTCATCCTTCCAAACTCCAGAGTGTACAATCCCAGCTGCTCCATTCTCTCGGCATATGACAGTCCTGCCATCCCGGGAATTATTCTGCTAAACCTACGCTGCACTCCTCAATGGTAAAGTGCAGGTGTGATAAGAAAACCTGTCGCTGGCAATTCTAGTTTCAACCTATATATTATACACAAATGGCTTTCCGCACTGCTATAGTCATAGAGTGATACAGTGTGGAAACAGGCTCTTTGGCTCAACTTTCCCAGACCTGCCAACATGTCCCAGCTACACTAGTCCCACCTGAAGATAGACACAAAAAACTGGTGGGACCTAGCAGGACAGGCAGCATCTCTGGAGAGAAGGAATGAGTGATGTTTCAGGTCGAGACCATTCTTCAGACTCTGAAGAAGAGTCTCGACCCGAAACGTCAACCATTCCTTCTCTCCAGCGATGCTGCCTGTCCCACTGAGTTACTCCAGCTTGTTGTGTCTATCTTCAGTTTAAATCAGTATCTGCAGTTTCTTCCTACACACTAGTCACACCTGCCCGCATTTGGCCCATATCCCTCCAAACCTGTCTTATCCATGAACCTGTCTAATCATTGGGATAGTTCCTGCCTCAATAGTACCTCCTCTGTCACCTTGTTCTATACCCCACCATGCTTTGTGTGAAAAAGTTACCCATCAAATTGTTATTAATTTTTTCCCCTTCACCTTAATCCAATAGGTCCTATTTGACCAAAATACTTAAAGCATCAAAACTAATTTCAGTTTATATTTCAGTTGGCAACTGGAAAGAAAATCTTACCATTCATTTTCCACGCTTTCTTTAATTTTCTCAGTGGAGCCATGGTCTATGAATAAGATAGACAGATTATTGAAGCAAAACAGTTATACATAATGCAATATTGACGGCAAAAAAGCAAGGAAATGGACAGGCACAATGTAACAGCAAGAATTGAAATATAATAATCAAAACTCTACTGAAGAGCTTCCTAACCAGCGTCACCCCATTGGAAACAACACCAACTGAAGCTCACCTCCACAGGGACCGCCACAAGGTGGCATTTTCCATTTTATATGATTCACTTTATAATTGTTCAGTATGTTCCTTCGGAAAAAGAGAGGACCCGCCTGGAAAAACCTAAGAAAACGCAAGAGCAAAAAGAAGAAAGAATCCAGAAACTGGCGGAAGAGAAAAAACAAAAATGCGAAGAGCTTAAAACGTAAGCACGTGCAAATCTAAATGCAATATTCAAATCTGACGCTCGACGAGCAACAGAATACATTTTGATTTTTTTTAAATGTCTTGATCGTGATTCTAATTATGGACATTTTTTCCCCCCCGTGTTGCTATTTTACCCTCAGAAATAGCTTATCTTCATCTGTTGGTTAGTTATGACCAAACAAATTGTTGTCCTTGCTAATTTTCTTTGACTAAAACAAATCAATAATTCACATTTCTTGCTGGAATCGCTACCTTTTGTATGTGGAGTATCTGAATTGTTTAAAGGCTTAATTTAAGTTATAAAGTAGGAATTGTGTTGCTGCTTCTGGTTCACTCTGTGCACGCTTTTCCACAGTCCTGATTTCAATATTTCCTCCCCTCAGAGAGCGGAAGTTACGGCTGACACCTGTTGTAGAAGCTTGTCCTCCAGTTGAGCAGCAAGAAGCAAAGAAGAAAAGTCAAATTGAACCAAGTCGTGAAAAGGTATTTTATAATCCCAGAGGCCTGCCTGTAGGTAGTTTAATTTGCAATGATAGTATTTCATAGTGTAGGTGGTAGAAGAATTGTGTTGGAATTGATGAGCATGAGAAAGTTAGATGTGAAGAAGAAAGTTCGGGGGAAAATATGGTTCTGTCTAAACTTAGTATTTTGCAAGTAATCCAAATGCTGAACAGGTGGGCCAGTACAATTGTATTCTTCTGTTGAATTTTAGTCACCTCAAGGAGCTGGTGTGACATTTTATATCTTGTTGCAGTTGCATGAGGAAAAAATTGCTGAAGAGAGTGCAATAAAGATACAAACTGTTAAGAAGGTAACAGGAGAGTCTCAAAGGTGGCAAGAAGACAGAAACCAGAGATTGCAACAGGTAACCAAAAAAGTTGGAGAAACTCAGCGGGTGCAGCAGCATCTATGGAGCGAAGGAAATGGGCAATGTTTCGGGCCGAAACCCTTCTTCAGACTGATAGGGGGTGGTGGGGAGAAGGAAGGAAAAGGGAGGAGGTGGAGCCCTAAAGCTGGGGGATGGGAGGAGACAGCTCGAGGGCTGAGGAAGGGGAGGAGACAGCAAGGGCTAACAAAATTGGGAGAATTCAATGTTCATGCCCGCTGGCTGCAGACTCCCCAAGCGGAATATGAGGTGTTGCTCCTCCAATTTCCGGTGTTGCTCGCTCTGGCCATGGAGGAGACCCAGGACAGAGAGGTTGGATTCGGAGTGGGAGGGGGATTTGAAGTGCTGAGCCACCGGGAGGTCAGGTAGGTTCTTGCGGACTGAGCGAAGGTGTTCGGCGAAACGATGGCCCAACTTCCGCTTGGTCTCACCGATGTAGAGCAGCTGACATCTAGAGCAGCGGATGCAGTAGATGAGGTTGAAGGAGATGCAGGTGAAACTCTGTCGCACCTGGAACGACTGCTTGGGTCCTTGAATGGAGTCGAGGGGGGAGGTAAAGCAACAAGTGTACCACCCCCTCCCCGTAGCATCTCTTGCGGTTGCAACAGAAAGTGCCCGGGGAGGGGGTGGTACTGGAGGGAAGGGAAGAATTGACAAGGGAGTTGCGGAGGGAGCGGTCTTTGAGGAAGGCAGACATGGGGGAAATGGGAAGATGTGGCGAGTGGTGGGGTCACGTTGGAGTTGGCGAAATTGACGGAGGATTATTTGTTGTATGTGAAGGCTGGTGGGGTGAAAGGTGAGGACTAGGGGGACTCTGCCCTTGTTGCAACAGGTAATATTGCTTTGCTAACCCTTTATGTTCACTGATTAATTTCTCTTCGTATGACTTGCAGATGACACAAATTGATGGAATTGTGGAGCTCCTGAATTGGCTCAATCTGTTCAAAAGGAAGAACACTGATGTGCCTTCTTGGGTCGCCATAGCCCCTGGTGGCATGGTTATCTCAGTCACTGAGGCCAACGCCTGCAGAGACCCTTCAGGATGGTGAACCTTTGAAAAGTGTCATGTCCTGATATTGTACCTGGCCATTTTCTCAAATGCTGCGTAGACCAACTCCATCAGTCTGAAGAAGGGTTTCGTCCCGAAACGTTGCCTATTTCCTTCGCTCCATAGATGCTGCTGCACCCGCTGAGTTTCTCCAGCATTTTTGTCTACCTTAGACCAACTGAAGTCTTTGTGGAAATCTTCCATGCTCTCATTTATTTCCTGCCATCAGAAAGGAGGAGTATGATTCTGAAAACCATGACCACCAGGTTTAAGAATAGCTTCTTCCCAAAACCACCAGGCTCTTGAATATTACAAAAGCACCAACGAGACTATGATATAGAACAGTCTTGGTCACACTAAGGACTTTGGGCTTTTTTGCACTGATATTGTTTTTATTTATTTATTTTTTTAACTTTTTGTTTGGTATCCATGAGTACAGGGTTTTACAGGCCTGTCCGCTGCTGCAATTAAGAATTTTATTGTTCTGTTGTCGGTACACATGGAAATGAAACACACTTGACACTCTTAACTTATGGAAGTGGCCACATTCAGGGTAAAAAGACATACGACATTCTGGTTTTAATCGGTTTACGTCTTCTGTATAGAAATCATATTGCAACTGTGTAAATATTTGGTTCAGCCACATTTGGAATATAGTGTGCAGTTCTAATTACTACATTACTGGAAGGATGTGGAGAAGGTGCTGAAGAGATTCACCAGGATGCTACCTGGATTGAATGAGATGATATATGGAAAGGCAAAAAACTGCAGTTGGTAAAAAGTCTGAAATTAAAATGCAAAATTGTGGGAATTGAATGCAACATCTCCAAGTTTGCGGATGACACGAAGCTGGGGGGCAGTGTTAGCTGTGAGGAGGCTGCAAGGTGACTTGGATAGGTTGGGTGAGTGGGCAAATGCATGGCAGATGCAGTAAAATGTGGATAAATGTGAGGTTATCCACTTTGGTGGCAAAAACAGGAAAGTAGACTTATATCTGAATGGTGGCCAATTAGGAAAAGGGGAGATGCAACGAGACCTGGGTGTCATGGTACACCAGTCATTGAAAGTAGGCATGCAGTTGCAGCAGGCAGTGAAGAATGTTAGCATTCATAGCAAAAGGATTTGAGTATAGGAGCAGGGAGATTCTACTGCAGTTGTACAGGGTCTTGGTGAGACCACACCTGGAGTATTGCGTACAGTTTTGGTCTCCAAATCTGAGGAAAGACATTCTTGCCATAGAGGGAGTACAGAGAAGGTTCACCAGACTGATTCCTGGGATGTCAGGACTTTCATATGAAGAAAGACTGGATAGACTCGGCTTGTACTCGCTAGAATTTAGAAGATTGATGGGGGATCTTATAAAAACTTACAAGATTCCTACGGGGTTGGACAGGCCAGATGCAGGAAGATTGTTCCCGATGTTGGGGAAGTCCAAGACAAGGGAAATCTTTTAGGACCGAGATGAGAAAAACATTTTTCACACAGAGAGTGGTGAATCTGTGGAATTCTCTGCCACAGAAGGTAGTTGAGGCCAGTTCATTGGCTATATTTAAGAGGGAGTTAGATGTGTCCCTTGTGGCTAAAGGGGATCAGGGGGTATGGAGAGAAGGCAGGTACAGGATACTGAGTTGGATGATCAGCCATGATTACATTGAATGGAGGTGCTGGCTCGAAGGGCTCAATGGCCTCCTCCTGCACCTATTTTCTATGTCTCCAAAATACTGAAAATATTGAACAGGTCTAACAGCAATAGAAATGTTTATCCTGATGAAAGATTTAACTTATTTCATTTTAATCTTATGAAGCAAAAATGTTATTTAGCCCCCATACGAATCGGCCATGTCGTGCCTGCCGATATGGGCTTATATTTATGGCAACGGCAACATTCCAATCGATCACATTCCAGAAATAATCAAATCCATTATTTTTTTGCAAATTCATGTCATAAGTACATCTAAATCTATATTTTGTGTTATTGTCTATCCATGATCAATATTTTCATACTAAATATCCAGACTCCAGTTTTAGTCAGATGTATTGTGCCTAAAGGTATCATTTCTACCTTTTTTCGAAAACTGCAAATAATAACTTGTTTCTGTTAATGCTGTTCAGTGTTTTTTTTTCTTTACATTTTAAACAGATGTCTTCGAAGAAGAAATGCAAAATTGTCAATCCAAATGCCCAGCAAAAGAGACTGATTTAGACAGGCTAAGACAGCATTCGCAGAGATTATCTGAATTTGGACAATTCCAAATGTGATGATCTACAAGACATTCTTAATGGGAAAGTAGTGGGCAGAAAGGCATGTCATGTGCGGTTTGAAGAGCAAAAACTTGTAGTTTACAATGCCAACATTGAAAAGTTGAGGAAAAACAAGGTGTACAGAGTTACAATCTGAGGAGTATGATGATGCTACTGATGATGATATGCCAATGTACCAGCTAGCAACTGATCTTCTCCATAAAGACTTGGTCTTTTGCTAGATATTGTAATTTCTTTACCTATCTGTTACAGACTTACAGCATATAATACAATAATATTAAAGTTCTGATCTTGAGAATATTACCTGTTCAACTCATCTGCCATTTCCTTGTTCCCCGTAATAAATTCACCTTTTTCAGTCTTCAAGGGTCCAACTATGGTCTTAACTAATATTTACCTCTTCACATACCTAAAGAAGCTTTTACTATCCTGCTGTGCCATGCTGGGAAAACAGAGGATGAGAAGGAGTTTCTTCCCAGAGGCCATTAGGACAGTAAACTCCTGTGTCACCAGGGACTAACTTACTGTCCCAATTTACTGTGTTGTGGTGTATTTTTAAAATTGCTCTTTTTTTCTTTTTTTCTCCCGCAAATATGCAATGACTGATTCTGTTCCATTGTGTTTGTAGTTTGTTTTTGAACAAAGTCCGCGAGCATTTGCCACTTATCATATTATTGCACATCTCGTGTGTGTATGTGACGAATAGACTTGACTTGACTTGACTTGATGAGGTGTTTGCGCAGCCAGTGATCAACAAGAACCAGCAAGACTCCGGCCCGCATTGAGGAAGCCTCACCCTGTTTCACTTTCTCCATTTCTGGCTTCCATTTGATGAAAACTTGAGAGGATTTCAACCTCTCTCTGTCTCTGTCTCTGTCTCCCCCGGCGGCCGCTGTTCCCCTGCGGGAGTCCCCGACTCCAGGCTGAAGAAAGCGCTCTGTCTGACGCCGGTTACTTTACTCCGCGCTGTTGCTGGGCGCCGGTGACAGACTCGGCCCCCGGGGGTAAGGAGGGTCCCGGCCGGAGGGAGGGAGGGAGGGAGGGGAAGCGGCCGCGCCGGCCGGGGATTGATCAGGTGAGTGGGGTCTCCGGGACAACTCACGGCGCCGGAGCCGCTGGGACAAAGCGATCGATCACTCGCCCGTTTGCCAGCGGCATTCGGTGAAAGGGAATCCCCGCTGTCCCGGCCCGGCCCGGCCCACTGCCCCCGGGGCACGGCTCGGTCCCAGGCCCCGGTAGGTTTCCGGGCACGGCTCGGTCCCAGGCCCCGGTAGGTTTCCGGGCACGGCTCGGTCCCAGGCCCCGGTAGGTTTCCGGGCACGGCTCGGTCCCAGGCCCCGGTAGGTTTCCGAAGTTTGGTCGCTTGGGAGCCGGTGCGGGTCAGGGAGGGAGGGAGGGTGGGAGGGAGGGAGGCGGCTGTCGGTCACACATCGGGAGAGCTGGCCGGTCACCGGGATTTGTTTAATCCCAGTGGTCACATTCTGTATGTGACGGGCGGGCGGGCGGGATGTGGCCGCGATTGCAAGAAGGGAACTTGCTGCTCCACTGTGTGAAACTCTGGGCCGGCGGCGGCGACAAACTACGCTGAAACAGTCAATGTGTAACTGCTGAGAACATATTAATGTAACAACCAGAATTTCACAGCGACTGCCTCCTCTGTAACCCCCTTCCTCACTTCCTACTTACCGCACTCCCCCAAGCCCGGCGCGGTCTCCCTGAGGAACCCCGGTCTCAGAGCAGCTCCTCGGCTTTCTTATATAGGGGGGTTGCACGTATGGTCACTGGGTCATAGGGCTTGACGCACGGAGCCGCTCAATCCATCTGGAGGACATCCGAAACTTCCGTATTTGTTATTAAAGCAAGAAACGCGTACTTTCCTACCTGTTAAAAACCGCCGAAATGTAGAATTGTTGCGCTGAAAAAAATTGTGGGAGTTGGGGTAAGCGTGAGAGACATCGTACCCAACTTTAGAATTCCAAACGTGAAGCGAAATGTAGGTAAATAGAAGCGAGAGCTGAAGGGACAACAACAGCTAAAGTGCTTGGTAAACATTGGCCGTGCAGATATCGGAATTGAAAATATTGGGAATTATCTCGTTTGCTCACTGCATTTCATCAACAGTAAGGCATTATTTGTGTTTTTTCTTGATTCCTTTGGTATCTAAAAATTCTCAGAAGTGATAAATCTGGCTGTAAATTTTTCTTCAGATGCGTTTTCATTTTGTATGTAAAACCCCACTTGGGAACCATGGGCGATTAAAAAAATTACAGCCAGATTTATCACTTCTGAAACTTTTTAGATGCCATGACCCGTCCTGTTGCTACGCTACACCAAGTGGATTACACGCGATGAACTGCAGGTAGGCACTTACCATTGTTTCCAACATAGCCGACCCGTTAAAACCCGCCGAAAAGGTCAATTTTTAGCTGTAAATGATTATGGAAATCGGGATAAGCGTGAGAGACATTTATCCTACTTCAGAATTCCAAAAGTGAGGAGAAATGACGGTAGATAGAAGCGAGAGCTGAAGGGACAACAGCAGCCAGAGTGCTTGGCGAACATTGGCCGTTTGCTCACTGCATTTCATCAACTAAGGCAATATTTGTATTTTTTCTTGATTCCTTTGGCATCTAAAAAGTTTCAGAAGTGATAAACCTGGCTGTAATTTTTTTAATCCCCCATGGTTCCCAAGTGGGTTTTTACAGAAAAATGAAAACGCCTTTGAAGAAAAATTTACAGCCAGATTTATCACTTCTGAGCCTTATTAGATACCAAAGGTATCAAGAAAAAACACAAATGATGCCTTACTGTTGATGAAATGCAGTGAGCAAACGCGATAATTCCCAATATTTTCAATTCCGATATCTGCACGGCCAATGTTCACCAAGCACTTTAGCTGTTGTTGTCCCTTCAGCTCTCGCTTCTATTTACCTTCACTTCGCTTCACGTTTGGAATTCTAAAGTTGGGTACGATGTCTCTCACACTTTCCCCGATTTCCACAATTTTTATTCAGCGCATAAATTCAACATTTTGGCGGTTTTTAACAGGTAGGAAAGTACAAGTTTCTTGCAATAATAACATATACCGGAAGTTACGGCTGTCCTCCAGATGGATTGAGCGGCTCCGTGCGTCAAGCCCTATGGCCCAGTGACCTTACGTGCAACCCCCCTATTGTGTGTAGTTTTGGTCTCCAAACTTGAGGAAGGACATTCTTGCTATTGAGGCAGTGCGGAGTAGGTTCACAAGGTTAATTCCAGGGATGGCGGGACTGTCATATGTTGATAGAATGGACCGGCTGGGCTTGTATATTCTGGAATTTAAAAGGATGAGAGGAGATCTAATTGAAACATAAAAGACTATTAAGGGTTTGAACACGCTAGAGGTAGGAAACATGTTCCCGATGTTGGGGGAGTCCAGAACCAGGGGCCACAGTTTAAGAATAAGGAGTAAGCCTTGAGAACGGAGATGAGGAAACATTTTTTCACCCAGAGAGTTGTGAGTCTGTGGAATTCTTTGCCCTCAGAAGGCGGTGGAGGCCGGTTCTCTGGATGCTTTCAAGAGAGAGCTAGATAGGGCTCTTAAAGATAGTGGAGTCAGGGGATATGGGGAGAAGGCAGGAACGGGGTACTGATTGGGGATGGTCACAGCGAATGGGGGTGCTGGCTGGAAGGGGCCGAATGGCCTACTCCTGCACCCATTGTCTGTATCTATATTGTCTATTGACAGGTTTGATGGTGAAACTGTAGAAATTCCCGGGAGAGGTTTGTCCCAGACCCGGCCCCCGTGACGGGAGACTCAAGGAGCAGATTGTAAAGGGAGCCGGGGTCCCGGTGCGGAGCCTGGAGTCCTTTGGCCACCGGTTGCCCTTGGCCACCCCGCACAAGGTGTGACCTTTCACCCCGCACATGGTGTGACCTTTCACCCCGCACAAGGTGTGACCTTTCACCCCGCACAAGGTGTGACCTTTCACCCCGCACAAGGTGTGACCTTTCACCCCGCACAAGGTGTGACCTTTCACCCCCTGGTCAACAGTGAGTGGGGGTGGTGGACATCGGCAGCGGGGATGGAGGGGGAGGGGTAGGGTGGGGTGACAGCTTCGTGCCCATCACGGGTCTGTCTAACACTTCTCTCTCTCTCTCTCTCCCTCAGGCACTGACCCCTCCACTGGGATGGGAGTGGTTCACTGCGCTGTGTTGTTACTAAACTGGATCCTCAGCTCAGCCCACGGTAATGACCACAACACCTGGTCTGATTTCTATTTATTTATCTCATGGAGGGGGCTTCATGGAGTCAGAAGATTCATATTTTAAAATCACTCATTTTAATGCTGTTGTCCACATCACTTAATACGATCAGGTAGGAGGTTCTTCCTCCCTCTGTGAGCGATGATGGGAACTGCAGGAGTAGGAGGCAACTTCATTTTCGTGGATAATCAGGATAGCAGGAAGCAGAGAGTGGATGCTGATCATTTTTCTCTCTGGGTGGCAAGATGGAAGGAGTGGTGTCCCACGGGCATTGGTGTTGAGGCCCCAATGTTATGTAAAAAAATAATCGTGGACAACCAGTGAAAATGTTCATATCCTGGCTTCATCCCTGGATTATAGAAATTAGATGCAGGAGTAGGCCATTCGGCCCTTCGAGCCTGCGATTATAAGGTTATTAGTGATAGGAGCAGATTAAGGTCATTCCACCCATCAAGTCTACTCCGCCATTCAATCATGGCTGATCTATCTCTCCCTCCCTAACCCCATTAGAGACATAGTCATAGAGTGATACAGCATGGAAACAGGCCCTTCGGCCCTACTTGCCCACACCGGCCAACAATGTCCCATCTACACTAGTCATAGAGTGATACAGTGTGGAAACAGGCCCTTTGGCCCAACTTGTCCACACCGGCCAACAATGTCCCATCTACACTAGTCCCACCTGCCTGCGCTTGGTCCATATCCCTCTAAACCTATCCTGTCCTATCCATGTACCTGTCGAACTGTTTCTTAAAAGATTGGATAGTCCCAGGCTCAACTACCTCCTCTAGCAGCTTGTTCCATACACCCACCACCCTCTGTGTGAAAATGTTACCCCTCGAATTCCCATTAAATCTTTTCCCCTTCACCTTGAACCTATGTCCTGTGGTCTGCGATTCCCCTACTCTGGGTAAAAGACTCTGTGCGTCTACCCGATCTATTCCTCTCATGATTTTGTACACCTCTATAAGATCTCCCCTCATCCTCCTGCGCTCCATGGAATAGAGACCTAGCTTACTCAACCTCTCCCTGTAGCTCACACCCTCTAGTCCTGGCAACATCCTCGTAAATCTTTTCTGAAGATTCTCAAGCTTGACAATATATTTCCTATAACCTGGTGACCAGAACTGAACACAATATTCTAAATGCGGTTTCACCAACGTCTTATACAACTGCAAGTTCTGTACTCAATACTCTGACTGATGAAGGCCAAAGAGCCAAAAGCCTTTTTGACCACCTTATGTACCTGCGACTCGACCTTCAATAAGGGATTATCTTTATTGATTCCTTAAATAATTATATTTCCAATTATTTGAATTGACCCGCAGGTGAATTTCTCGTTATTGTACCTGTGTACGGTTCTGTAGCCACTGTAGGTGGAGATGTGGTGTTGGAATGTCAGCTTGTACCAGATATATTGACCAGCGACATGGTCGTGCAGTGGAGGAAGACAGGTCTCATCTCGCCAGTCCTTGTGTACAGACATGGACACAATGACACCCTCGCTCAACACCAGGATTACAGAGCAAGGGCCGAACTGTTTAAAGATGAAGTGACCAAAGGGAACATTTCCCTCAGAATAAAGAACGTAAGAAGGTTTGATGAAGGGGAATATACATGTTCAGTTACAGAGGGAACCGAGTATGAAGGTTCTCCAGCTCAACTACAAGTTCGAGGTGAGTAAGTAAAACACCGATGATTGACGATAAATGTAAAACGAACAGATTGTAAAGGCGTTCGCTCAACAATGTTGATTTATAATTACATAATTAAGAACTTGCTGCTGTTGTAATGATTATATTGAGAAGTAACTTGAGTAAATGGAGAAAGGGCTTCATCCCGAAACGTTGCCTGTTTCCTTCCCTCCATAGATGCTGCCTCACCCGCTGTTTCTCCAGCATTTTTATCTACCTTTGAGTAAATGAAGGGCAGCCATGGGAATGTATTTAACTGGAGTTCCATCACATCTGTCCCAGTATTTTTCATTGAGGGGAATGGAGAATGGATGTAGGGAAGATGCATCACAGTTGTACAGGATGTTGTTGAGATCTCACCTGGGGCACAGTGTACAGTCTTTGTCTCCTTACTGAAGGAAAAATGTACTTGCCATATGCAGCATATATGTACACACATATATATATACATATATATACTCTCCCTTTGAAACTCCACCTCGTTGCGCTCATTTCCCAAATCAAGGTCAAGTATAATCCCACCGAGCGATGTATTAACTGCCTAGTGTGTCAGGAAATCCTTCTAGATGTATCAAACAAATGCTGCCACATCTAAGTCCTTGCCCCAGAGGCATTCAAGGTGAATATTGGTTGGTTGTGGAGGATGACTTCAAATTTCCCAATATTGACCATGAGTGCTACTTCCAGGTGGCCAGATACTTGGACCCCCAGATACCTCCGTTCCACCTCACTATCCAGGTTCCAGCCGTTTACCCTGTCACTTCAGCCTGGATTTAATTCACCGCGACGCTGAAAACATTCAGCAGGTCAGGCAGCATCTGGGGAGAGAGAAGCAGAGTTGACATTTCTGCTCAATGACTCTCCATTGGAACTAGAAATAATTAGAAATTGTATAAGTATTGTTGCAAGAGGTTTGAGTACTTGAACAAAATGCTGTATGGTCCAAGTTGCTATTCTTCCTGACTATTGTTATTTCTACATCTGTCACTGATGCAGCTTTGGGGAGTTTGATCCGGATTCGGTTGCAGGGATACCAGGGAGATGGAATCCAGCTCGTGTGTAAGTCCAGTGGATGGTATCCTGGACCAGAGATGCTGTGGATCGGTGAGGATGGACAGGTTTTACCACAAGCTGAAACAATGTACCATGAAGATACGGAAGGTCTTGTAAATGTGGAGCGCAACGTGACAGTAATGAGGCAATCAACAAACAAGTTCAAGTGTGTTGTCCGGAGCAGACGGTTAAACATACAACGTGAGGCAATTGTTAAAATATCAGGTTTGTAAATGTTGCTGTTTGATCATTGAAGTATAAAGGTGATTTACATTCCATTGAAACCCCGACTGTCCAGAATGCTCACTGAGGTGCTCACATGTTTCCCAGTGATGATTTATCCACATCTCACTTCTGTGGGGAAATGATCACTGATTTTTAAAGACAGTTTACTATATGCGCCGTTCACTGTCTTCACTCTGCAGATGATATCTTCCCTGGAGTTCCTGACTGGGCCCTGCCGCTGGTCCTCACCATTTGTCTTCTCATTGCCGCCCACGGTGCTGTGATTTACTGGAACGTGAAACAAAACAGACACATTAAAGGTACGCTAAACAACAGCATAAGATGCAGGTGAGGAAACCGGGCAGGATTCTCCCAGATTCCCACTGTAACTTCAGTGGAAAACCAGAGCACTCTCCGCGGGGCTTCCACCTTCCAGCGGTAACTGTCGCCCCTGGACAGAATATCAGTGTCCCGGGAGGTGGGGATAATGGGGTAAAGGGGCAGATGTGACGTGTGTGTGTGTGTGTGTGGGTGTGTGTGTGTGAGGTGTGTGTGTGTGTGTGTGTGTGTGTGTGTGACGTGTGTGTGTGTGACGTGTGTGTGTGTGTGACGTGTGTGTGTGACGTGTGTGTGTGTGTGACGTGTGTGTGTGACGTGTGTGTGTGTGTGTGTGACGTGTGTGTGCGTGTGACGTGTGTGTGCGTGTGACGTGTGTGTGTGTGTGTGACGTGTGTGTGCGTGTGACGTGTGTGTGTGTGACGTGTGTGTGTGACGTGTGTGTGTGTGTGTGTGACGTGTGTGTGTGTGTGACGTGTGTGTGTGTGTGACGTGTGTGTGTGTGACGTGTGTGTGTGACGTGTGTGTGATGTGTGTGTGACGTGTGTGTGTGTGATGTGTGTGTGTGTGACGTGTGTGTGTGTGTGTGACGTGTGTGTGTGTGTGTGACATTGTGTGTGTGTGTGTGTGTGACGTGTATGTGTGTGTGTGTGTGTGTGTGACGTGTGTGTGTGTGTGTGTGTGTGTGACGTGTGTGTGATGTGTGTGTGTGTGTGTGTGTGTGTGTGTGCGTGTGACGTGTGTGTGTGACGTGTGTGAGTGTGTGTGTGTGTGACGTGTATGTGTGTGACGTGTGTGTGTGTGACGTGTGTGAGTGTGTGTGTGTGACGTGTGTGTGTGTGTGTGACGTGTGTGTGTGTGTGTGACGTGTGTGTGTGTGTCCGTCCGTCCTGCGACATGGACCTCTCTCTGTTTCCTGTATTTGATCTCCACTGTGGAGAGACCGATCACAGATGGGGTCATCATTTCGATTAAGTTCAAAGTTCAAATTTTATTTTGGTCACATACACCTTTCGGTGTAGTGAAATTCTTTTGCCATGCAGCACATAAAAAAAGAATACAACATAACAATAAAAGATAGTTTCAACATCAAATCATCCCCCCACAATGGTTCCCATTGTGGGGAAAGGCACAAAGTCCAGTTCCATCCCCATGTCCACCCATAGTCGGGCCTCCTTACTCGAGACCGTGGCTTCCGGAGCCGACAGGGCCGCGCCGAATGGAAAGTTCAGCGCCGCCGCCCGCTGCCGCTCCACAGACCCGCAGATCCGCAACGGACCCAGCTCCAGTTCAGCGAAGTCACCGCCAGCCCCGCAATGGCGCTCCAGCGCTGCACCGCCGTCCTCCGACCCGCAGCTCCGCCGCCGCCGCCGCCGCTGCTGAGCCGGTGCCGCGGCCGCTGAGCCGGTGCCGCCGCCGCTGAGCCGGTGCCGCCGCCGCTGAGCCGGTGCCGCTGCTGAGCCGGTGCCGCCGCTGCTGAGCCGGTGCCGCCGATGCCGAAGCTCCAGGCGGTCCCCTCAGGAGACGCCGCTCCAGGCCCGCTGTTTGGCCACGGGGACGGGTCGAAGCTGCAGCCCGGAGAAAAGCTGCATCTCCGACCAGGTAGGGACTCTGAAAATTAGTTTCCCCCTCTCCTCGCCCCTCCCCCACACATAAAAAGCTAGAACTACTCAAACCAAATCACTAAACTAACTAAAAATAAGAAAAAGAAACGAAAAAAAACAGACAGCTGCAGGCTAGGCAGCCATAGGACGGCGCCCCTCCCTTGCAATGCTTAACATCTCTGTTCACTTCCCCGTTGTCAACCTGAGCTTTCACTCCCTTGTCACTTTCATTGTGTGTCCCGTCCCAGTGTGAACTCTCCCTCGCTCTCCTACACTGATCTAATGAGGCTGAGCAGAGGCTGGGGGACCGCCTGCCTTTGAACCCGGCATCTCGCAGCTTCCCCATTCAACATTGTCCACAACCGTTACACACAATAATCACCGTGTTCACAATTGTGAGGTGAGGTTATCCATTTGTGAGGTGAGGTTATCCATTTTGGTGGCAAAAACAGGAAAGCAGACTATTATCTAAATGGTGGCCGATTAGGAAAAGGGGAGATGCAGCGAGACCTGGGTGTCATGGTACACCAGTCATTGAAAGTAGGCATGCAGGTGCAGCAGGCAGTGAAGAAAGCGAATGGTATGTTAGCTTTCATAGCAAAAGGATTTGAGTATAGGAGCAGGGAGGTTCTACTGCAGTTGTACAGGGTCTTGGTGAGACCACACCTGGAGCATTGCGTACAGTTTTGGTCTCCAAATCTGAGGAAGGACATTCTTGCCATAGCGGGAGTGCAGAGAAGGTTCTCCAGACTGATTCCTGGGATGTCAGGACTGTCTTATGAAGAAAGACTGGATAGACTTGGTTTATACTCTCTAGAATTTAGGAGATTGAGAGGGGATCTTATAGAAACTTACAAAATTCTTAAGGGGTTGGACAGGCTAGATGCAGGAAGATTGTTCCCGATGTTGGGGAAGTCCAGGACAAGGGGTCACAGCTTAAGGATCAGGGGGAAATCCTTTAAAACCGAGATGAGAAGAACTTTTTTCACACAGCGGGTGGTGAATCTCTGGAACTCTCTGCCACAGAGGGTAGTCGAGGCCAGTTCATTGGCTATATTTAAGAGGGAGTTAGATGTGGCCCTTGTGGCTAAAGGGATCAGAGGGTATGGAGAGAAGGCAGGTACGGGATACTGAGTTGGATGATCAGCCATGATCATAATGAATAGCGGTGCAGGCTCGAAGGGCCGAATGGCCTACTCCTGCACCTAATTTCTATGTTTCTATGTTTCTTACAACAACTGTTGGTCGTGGGTGAATGATTGAAACGTCCCCGGATCCACAGTGTATTTATTCACCTGATCCGTTCCTCGTCATTCCCCTCTCCTGCCCTTCACATCTTACACAACATTTGTTTTCCCGCTACACTTGTCCCACACCTGTCACCATCTGACATTGTCCAGGCCTGATGAGACCCTGTCAATGTGAACCAGGAATTCTGTTCCTCACTGTAGCTGCCTGACCCGCGCGGAACTTCCCTCATTGTTCTGCACTTATTTCCAGCCTTGTTTGGATTGACCTGTGACTCTGATAGTCATTGTCTCTGATGCTCATTGTTCAAATGTAACACTGGTTTCTCCTTCCAGAGCTGGAACGGCGCAAATCCATCGTAGAAAATGGTAAGAATTTAGTCTAGAAATATTCACAAATGAGAATGAATGGCCACACAGTGGCGCTGCTGGGAGAATTGATATCTCACAGTGCCAGAGACGAGGGTTCGATCCTGACCTCGGGTGCTGTCTGTGTGGAGTTTGCATGTTCTCCCTGTGACGGGTTTCCTCCGGGTGCTCCGGTTTCCTCCCACATCCCGAAGGCGTGCGTGTCTGTGCGTTAATTTCAGGAATGCAGCTGGTGTACAAGCCCCAATCAGCATCAATGTTGCCGAAGTACAAGTGGGTGAGAGCCTCATGTATCTCGGTGTTAATATTCACAGTGATCTGTTGTGGACCAAGATCAGAGAATCAACAGCCAATATGTCACCCAATGTCTCCACTTGCTTAGGAGACTGAGGAGATTCAGCCTGTCTAGCCGAGATCGTAATTACTGAAAGATATAGATGTAGCCCAGTCCCACACACACACACTCCCCACCATTGTAGATGTAGCCCAGTCCCACACAGACCACACTCCCCACCATTGTAGATGTAGCCCAGTCCCACACACACCACACTCCCCACCATTGTAGATGTAGCCCAGTCCCACACACACCACACTCCCCACCATTGTAGATGTAGCCCAGTCCCACACACACCACACTCCCCCACCATTGTAGTGTAGCCCAGTCCCACACACACCACACTCCCACCATTGTAGATGTAGCCCAGGTCCATCACACACCACCACACCCCACCCATTGTATATGGAGCCCCAGTCCCACACACACCACACTCCCCACCATTGTAGATGTAGCCCAGTCCCACACACACGCACACCCCACCATTGTAGATGTAGCCCAGTCCCACACCCACACCACACTCCCCACCATTGTAGATGTAGCCCAGTCCCACACACACCACACTCCCCACCATTGTAGATGTAGCCCAGTCCCACACACACCACACTCCCCACCATTGTAGATGTAGCCCAGTCCCACACACACCACAACTCCCCACCATTGTAGATGTAGCCCAGTCCATCACACCCACACCACCCACCATTGTAGATGTAGCCCAGTCCCACACACACCACACTCCCCACCATTGTAGATGTAGCCCAGTCCCACACACACGCACACCCCACCATTGTAGATGTAGCCCAGTCCCACACACACCACACTCCCCACCATTGTAGATGTAGCCCAGTCCCACACACACACCACACTCCCCACCATTGTAGATGTAGCCCAGTCCAACACACACCACACTTACCACCATTGAAGATGCAGCCCAGTCACACACACACCACACTCCCCACCATTGTAGATATAGCCCAGTCCCACACAGACCACACTCCCCACCATTGTAGATGTAACCCAGTCCATCACACACACTACACTCCCCACCATTGTAGATGTATCCCAGTCCCACACACACTACACTCCCCACTTCTTCATGGCGGCCCAGTGATGTCTCGGCTCTGACAATTCGAGGGATCTAATCGGTAACAACACCAAGAGCAGCCCCGGGCCGCCACGTTCCCCGACTGCTGAAGCTCGCTAACGTGGAGGGAGACACGCCCCCTTGTGAGGCAGATATGATCGCTGCCTCCCCTGGTGCTTTTTATTACAGTTTTATGTGAGAGCAGCGAGCACAAATGTAATATATTTATACGTGAAATAAGTTAACTGGACTATGGAAGGTGAGGAATGTAATGAAGGGGTTTTACACGCATTACATTGGTGACAGACATAGAGATAGTAACAGGCACACGCTTATTGCCCGCGCCCCATACAGTTTCTAAGTGGTGGCGCAATCAGAGCGGAGGCTCAGCTCGTCGTGATGTTGACTATAAAAAATGATTCGATTCATATAGAAATGACATTATTAACACAGATCAGTGGAAAAATATTTATATTTTATTTTGTTATTATTTTCTTTACTTTTCTTAACAGCTATTTTCATTGGGAGTGTGACAGGTACGGGTCTGCCTCCCTTGACCACACGTCCCTGCTATGGACTGTATGTAGTGATACTGCACGGGGTCTATCAGGAGCTTCTTGCTATAAAATTAATTGGAGATTAGATTCCAGACAGTTCTCTTCATATCAGTCTTGTTTGTTCTTTCTGTTTTCAGAGTGGAAAAGGATACGAGGCCACCAAGGTAAGATCTTGGTTTGTGTGTGTGCGTATATAGATACATAGATACATAGAAAATAGGTGCAGGAGTAGGCCATTCGGCCCTTCGAGCCTGCACCGCCATTCAATATGATCATGGCTGATCATCCAACTCAGTATCCTGTTCCTGCCTTCTCTCTATACCCCCTGATCCCTTTAGCCACAAGGGCCACATCTAACTCCCTCTTAAATATAGCCAATGAACTGGCCTCAACTACCCTCTGTGGCAGAGAGTTCCAGAGATTCACCACTCTCTGTGTGAAAAATGTTTTTCTCATCTCGGTCTTAAAGGATGTCCCCCTTATTCTTAAGCTGTGACCCCTTGTCCTGGACTTCCCCAACATCGGGAACAATCTTCCTGCATCTAGTCTGTCCAACCCCATAAGAATTTTGTAAGTTTCTATAAGATCCCCTCTCAATCTCCTAAATTCTAGCGAGTACAAGTCGAGTCTATCCAGTCTTTCTTCATATGAAAGTCCTGACATCCCAGGAATCAGTCTGGTGAACCTTCTCTGCACTCCCTCTATGGCAATAATGTCCTTCCTCAGATTTGGAGACCAAAACTGTACGCAATACTCCAGGTGTGGTCTCACCAAGACCCTGTACAACTGCAGTAGAACCTCCCTGCTCCTATACTCAAATCCTTTTGCTATGAAAGCTAACATACCATTCGCTTTCTTCACTGCCTGCTGCACCTGCATGCCTACTTTCAATGACTGGTGTACCATGACACCCAGGTCTCGCTGCATCTCCCCTTTTCCTAATCGGCCACCATTTAGATAATAGTCTGCTTTCCTGTTTTTGCCACCAAAGTGGATAACCTCACATTTATCCACATTATACTGCATCTGCCAAACATTTGCCCACTCACCCAGCCTATCCAAGTCACCTTGCAGTCTCCTAGCATCCTCCTCACAGCTAACACTGCCCCCCAGCTTAGTGTCATCCGCAAACATGGAGATATTGCCTTCAATTCCCTCATCCAGATCATTAATATAAATTGTAAATAGCTGGGGTCCCAGCACTGAGCCTTGCGGTACCCCACTAGTCACTGCCTGCCATTGTGAAAAGGACCCGTTTACTCCTACTCTTTGCTTCCTGTTTGCCAGCCAGTTCTCTATCCACATCAATACTGAACCCCCAATACCGTGTGCTTTAAGTTTGTATACTAATCTTTTATGTGGGGACCTTGTCGAAAGCCTTCTGGAAGTCCAGATACACCACATCCAATTGTTCTCCCCTGTCCACTCTACTAGTTACATCCTCGTAAAATTCTATAAGATTCGTCAGACATGATTTACCTTTCGTAAATCCATGCTGACTTTGTCCAATGATTTCACCACTTTCCAAATGAGCTGCTATCCCATCTTTAATAACTGACTCTAGCAGTTTCCCCACTACCGACGTTAGACTAACTGGTCTGTAATTCCCCGTTTTCTCTCTCCCTCCCTTTTTAAAAAGTGGGGTTACATTAGCTACTCTCCAATCCTCAGGAACTACTCCAGAATCAAAAGAATTTTGAAAAATTATCACTAATGCATCCACTATTTCTGGAGCTACTTCCTTAAGTACTCTGGGATGCAGCCTATCTGGCCTTGGGAATTTATTGGCCTTCAATCCATTCAATTTACCCAACACTACTTCCCGTATGTGCTGTGTTTGTGTGCGTGTTCGCATGTGAGTGTGGTGTGAGTGTGTGTGTAGTGTGTATATGTGCGTGTATGTGTGCGTCTGTGTGTGTAGTGAGCGTGTTTGAATGAGTGCGTGTGTGAATGTGAGTGTGTGCGTGAGTGTGTGTGGTGTGTATATGTGCGTGTGTGTGCGTGTGAGTGTGTGTATATGTGAGTGTGTGTGCGTGCGTATGTGAGTGTGTATGTGTGTGAGGTGTGCGTGCGTGAGTGTATGTGTGTGGTGTGTGTGCGTATGTGTGTGTGTGGGCTTGTGTTGTGTGTGTGTGTGAGAGCTTGTGTTGTGTATATATATGTGTGTGGGTGTGTTGTGTATATATGTGGGTGTGTGAATGTGTGTGGTGTGTATATGTGTGAATGTGCGTGTGTGTGTGAGTGTGTGAATGGGTGTGCGTGAGCTTGTGTTGTGTATATATGTGGGTGTGGTGTGTGTGTGTGCGTGAGTGTGTGTTTTTATGTGGGTGTGCGTGAGTGAGTGGGTGTGTGTGAGTGTGTATGTGTGGGTGTGCGTGAGTGTGTATGTGTGTGGTGTGCGCGAGCGTGTTTGAGCGAGTCTGTGTGAGTGTGTGTGCGTGAGTGTGTGTGTTGTGTATATACAGTGGCTTGCAAAAGTATTCATACCCCTTGAACATTTCCACATTTTGTCACGTTACAACCACAAACGTAAATGTATTTTATTGGGATTTTATGTGATAGACCAACACAAAGTGGTGCATAATTGTGAAGTGGAAGGAAAATGATACATGGTTTTCACATTTTTTTACAAATAAAAATCTGAAAAGTGTGGCATGCAAAAGTATTCAGCCCCCTTTACTCTGATACCCCTAAATAAAATCCAGTGCAACCAATTGCCTTCAGAAGTCACCTAATTAGTAAATAGAGTCCACTTGTGTGTAATCTAATCTCAGTATAAATACAGCTGTTCTGTGAAGGCCTCAGAGGTTTGTTAGAGAACATTAGTGAACAAACAGCATCATGAAGCCCAAGGAACACACCAGACAGGTCAGGGATAAAGTTGTGGAGAAGTTTAAAGCAGGGTTAGGTTATAAAAAAATATCCCAAGCTTTGAACATCTCACAGAGCACTGTTCAATCCATCGTCCGAAAATGGAAAGAGTATGGCACAACTGCAAACCTACCAAGACATGGCCGTCCACCTAAACTGACAGGCCGGCAGGGCTGCCAACTCTCACGCTTTCGGCGTGAGAATCACGCCCTGG
This sequence comes from Amblyraja radiata, assembly GCF_010909765.2. Classification (NCBI taxonomy): domain Eukaryota; kingdom Metazoa; phylum Chordata; class Chondrichthyes; order Rajiformes; family Rajidae; genus Amblyraja; species Amblyraja radiata. Next base: position 1,591,510 of record NC_045985.1, on the reverse strand, counting down.
AGCAATTTCTCACGCCCTCACGCTCACGACTGAGTTCTCACGCTGAGTTCACTCCCTGCGCAACGTGTCCCTTAGCGCCACGTGCCAGGGATCTATGCGGTCCGGGGAAGCGCGTCAGTTGGCGGCTGTGAGTGACGTTGCGCCTCTTCTCTTGGTTGGATGTGCAGCCGCCGACTGTAGATCCAACCAAGCAGCCGGAGTAGGAACTAACCAGGTGAATCAGTTGTAAAATCTGGAGGGGGGCGGGTGTTTCGGAATGGCCATAAATTAAGTATAAATATGAGGAGTCCTCAGTAGTGTGTTTAGATCTTTTGCAAACTGTTCCCAATATGCAATATACGGGTTTTCGGCCCGTAACCTGAAAAACCGCATTTTTTATTTTCAATTCGTTTTTGCGGGGTCGGGGCAGGCGAGCCGACCTGAGAACTGTGGACAGTGCGAGTGTCCCGGGCCGTCGGAGGCGTCTGAAACGCCGCTGCCGCGAGAGTCTCTGTGCCGAAGGGACAGACTCTCAAAGGGAGGTGGAGAGAGAGAGAGAGGGGAGAAGGAGACAAGGAGAGAGGGGGGTGAGAGAGGGGGGGGGGAGAGGAGAGAGACAAGGGGGTGAGTGAATGCAGAGAGAGAAGAGGGAGAGGGGAAAGAGGTAGGGGAGAAAGGGGGGAGAGTGAGGTGGGAGGGGGAGGAGAGTGAGGTGGGAGGGGTGGGAGAGTGAGGTGGGAGGGGGGTGAGTGAGGGGGGGTGAGAGGGAAGAAAGAGGGAAGAGAGAGAGGGGGTGGAGAGGGTTGGAGAGAGAGGGGTGGTAAAAGAGAGAGGGGGAAGAGGGAGAGAGGGGGAAGGAGAGAAACAGGGGAAAGAGAGAGAGATGGGGGGAGCAAAGAGAAAGAGGAGATAGAGAGAGAGGGAAGAGAGAGCCAGGGGGAGAGTGAGGTGGGAGGGAGATATGGGGGAGAGAGAGGGAGAGAGAGAGAGAGGGGGGGGGAGGAGAGAGGTGAGAGGAGAGAGAGAGAGGGGAGAGTGTGTGGAGAGGGAGAGGGGGAGATAGGGAGGGAGAGAGAGGGGGGGGGGGCAGAGAAGGGGACGTGAGGGGGACTGAGAGGAGAGAGAGAGTGGGGGAGAGAAGGGGGGAGAGAGGAGAAAGAAAGAGAGCGGCAGGGGGGGAGGAGGAGAGGACGTTGAGGAGGGTGGGAGAGTGAGGTGGGATGGGGAGAGTGAGGTGGGATGGATAGAGGGGGGAGAGAGATGGGAGAGAGGGGGAGAGAGAGAGAGGGGGCAGAGAGAGAGGGGGAGAGAGAGAGGGGGCAGAGCGAGGAGGGGGAGAGAGAGAGGGGGCGAGTGGAGGGGAAGAAGGCGGGAGAGGAGAGGGTGAAGAGGAGACACAGATAGGAGAGAGAGCGACGGGAACGAGAGATGGAGGGAGGAGAGAGGGGGGTGAGAGGAGAGAGAGTGCATCCTGGAGGACAACCAGTGGCTGCTGGAAGTAAGTACCAAGCACTGGGTAGAAACGGTGGAAGATTGTGGACTTCAAATGGGGGTGGTTGGTGAAAACATCCTGCTTGCCTGCTGATTTTCACTTACTGTAACTGCAGGAAAAATGTTTCCGATGTTGGGGACGTTCAGAACCATGGGTCACAGTTTTAGAATAAAGGGGGGGCCAGTTAGGACTGAGATGAGAACAAACTTTCTTCACGCAGAGACGTGAATCTGTGGAATTCTCTGCCACAGAAGGCAGTGCAGGCCAATTCACTGGATGTTTTCAAGAGAGAGTTACATTTAATTCTTGGGGCTAACAACATCAAGGGATATGGGGGAAAAACAGGAAAGGGGTACTGATTTTAGATGAATAGCCATGATCATGTTGAATGGCAGTGCTGGCTCGAAGGGCCGATGGCCTATTCCTGCACCTGTTTTCTATGTTTCTATGCTTGAGTATATGGCAATAAAACTCAATCACTTGATTTTGAATCATTCATGCATGGTGGAGGTATAATGTAGTCATAGAGTGATACAGTGTGAAAACAGGCCCTTCGGCCCAACATGCCCACACCCGCAAACATGTCCCAGCTACACGATCTGCTTTTGGTCCATACCTCCAAACCTGTCCTATCCATGGATCAGTCTAACTTTTTCTTAAATGTTGGGATGGTCCCTGCCTCAACTACCTCCTCTGGCAGCCTGTTCCATACACCCATCACCCTTTGTGTGGATAAAGTTACCCCTTAAAAAGTTACCTCATAAAAATACTTCATACAAAAAACATTGAAATCATACTTCTACAGTGCACTAAAACATGATTTTAATACATCAAATTTCAAAAAGTTCCTACCCTTGGAGGGGGGACATCTTTCTTCCACACCCTTTCCCCACTCGGTTGGTCCACTCCCTCACCGGGTATCCCCAAGACCAGTGGTCAGTGATCGCACAGCCTCCCCTCTTTCAAAAACGCTCCAATCCAATTTAAAGCATATATATTGTATTCAAGTGTAAGTTAAAAGACTGGCTGCAGTATGCACCATATTGCACAATTCCAATGGGAGGGGGAAGAAGAAAGCCCTTGTTGAAAAAAACCATAAGAAGTTCCGTTTGCAGTTTGCCACAAGCCATGTGGGGGACACAGCAAACATGTGGAGGAAGGTGCTCTGGTCAGATGAGACCAAAATTGAAGTGTTTGGCCTAAATGCAAATCGCTATGTGTGGCGGAAAACTAACACTGCACATCACCCTGAACACACCATCCCCACTGTGAAACATGGTGGTGGCAGCATCGTGCTGTGGGGATGCTTTTCTTCAGCAGGGACAGGGAAGCTGGTCAGAGTTGATGGGAAGATGGATGGAGCCAAATACAGGGCAATCTTGGAAGAAAACCTGTTAGAGTCTGCAAAAGACTTGAGACTGGGGCGGAGGTTCACCTTCCAGCAGGACAACGACCCTAAACATACAGCCAGAGCTACAATGGAATGGTTTAGATCAAAGCATATTCATGTGTTAGAATGGCCCAGTCAAAGTCCAGACCTAAATCCAATTGAGAATCTCTGGCAAGACTTGAAAATTGCTGTTCACAGACGCTCTCCATCCAATCTGACTGAGCTTGAGCTATTTTGCAAAGAAGAATGGGCAAAAATTTCAGTCTCTAGATGTGCAAAGCTGGTAGAGACATACCCCAAAAGACTTGCAGCTGTAATTGCAGAGAAAAGGTGGTTCTACAAAGTATTGACTCAGGGGGGCTGAATACTTTTGCACGCCACACTTTTCAGTTTTTTATTTGTAAAAAAATGTGAAAACCATGTATCATTTTCCTTCCACTTCACAATTATGCACCACTTTGTGTTGGTCTATCACATGAAATCCCAATAAAATACATTACGTTTGTGGTTTTAACATGACAAAATGTGGAAAAGTTCAAGGGGTATGATAACTTTTGCAAGCCACTGTATGAGGGTGTGCGTGAGTGTGAATGTGTGTGTGTGAGCGTGTGTGGGTGAGTGTGTGTGTGGGGTGATGATATTGAGATTTCCCGTCCGAAAGCCGAAACTTAAGTCAAAACTTTGTCTTATAAGTATTTACAAGTACTCTCATGATAAGGATTATACTGTACCAACCTATATCTCAAAGACTACTTCACTAATCTAGTCACAGCTGAAGGGGGGTCAAATGATACTTGATAGACAGGCAAATGATACTTAAAGGGTTGACTGTGGAGATGGAATGGCAAAGATTTAAGGATCGCATGGATGAACTACAAAAATTGTTCATCCCTGTCTGGCGAAAAAATAAAATGGGGCAGGTGACTCTTCCGTAGCTAACGAGGGAAATGAAGGATAGTGTTAAATCCAAGGAAGAGGCATATAAATTGGCCAGAGGAAGCAGCAAACCAGAGGACTGGGGGACATTTAGAATTCTACAGAGGACAAAGGGGTTAATTAAGATGGGGAAATAGAACATGAAAGAAAGCTTGCGGGAAATATAAAAACTGTCGGTAAAAGCTTCTTCAGGTACGTGAAGAGGAAAAGATTAGTGAACACAAATGTAGGTCCCTTACAGTCAGAAACTGGTGAATTTATAATGGGAAACAAGGAAATGGCAGAACAGTTACACAAGTACTTTGGTTTGTCGTCACTAAGGAAGACACAAACAATCTCCCAGAAATACATGCGGACCAAGGATCTAATGGGAGGGAGGAACTGAAGGGAATCCACATTATTCAGGAAATGGTGTTAGGTAAACTGTTGGGACTGAAGATAGATAAATCCCCAGGACCTGATGGTCTGCATCCCAGAGTACTCAAGGAGGTGGCCTTAGAAATCGTGGATGCATTGGTGATCATTTTCCACACCAACCAGCGATCCCCACATAATAACACTATCCTGCACCCACTAGGGACAATTTACACATACACCAATTCAATTAAACTACATTCCTGCACGTATTTGAAGTGTGGAAGGAAGGAGAAACCCACGCGGTCACGGGGAGACCGTACAAACTCCACACAGACAGCACCCGTAGTCGGGATTGAACCAGGGTCTCCAGCGGCTCAAGCGATGTAAGGCAGCACCACCGTGGCCGCCCTGGCGTTTAGGAGGTCCTACTGCAGTTGTCCTGGTGGGACCACATCTGGAGTATTGTGTGCAGTTTTGGTCTCCTAATTTGAGGAACGACATCCTTGCTATTGAGGGAGTGCAGCGTAGGTTCACCAGGTTAATTCCCAGGATGGTGGGACTGTCATATGATGAAAGAATGGGTCGACTAGGGTTGTATTTACTGGAATTTATAAGGATGAGAGGATATCTTGTAGAAACATTTATAAAGCCTTAAAGGATTGGACAGGGTAGATGCAGGAAAAAATGTTCCCGATGTTGGGGGAGTCCAGAACCAGGAGTCACAGTTTAAGAATAACGGGTAGGCCATTTAAGACTGAGATGAGGAAAAACGTTTTCACGCAGAGTTGTGAATCTGTGAAATACTCTGCCCCAGAAGGCAGTGGAGGCCAATTCACTGGATGCTTTCGGGAGAGAGTTAGATTTAGCTCTTAGGGCTAACGGAATCAATGGATATGGGGGAGAAGGCAGGAACGGGGTACTGATTTTGGATGATCAGCCATGATCACATTGAATGGTAGTGCTGGCTCGAAGGGCCGAATGGCCTACTCCTGCACCTACTGTCTACGTTTCTATGTAACAATCTGAGTTTAGCAAAAAGCATTTGTGCCCGAGAAGTGAACAAGCCTGTGTGTGTGTGTGTGTGCGTGTGTGTGTGTGTGTGTGTGTGTGTGTGTGTGTGTGTGTGTGTGTGTGTGTGTGATTCTGTGTGTGTGTGTGTGCGTGTGTGATTCTGTGTGTGTGCGTGTGTGTGATTGTGTGTGTGTGTGCGTGTGTGTGTGTATGTGATTCTGTGTGTGTGTGTGAGATTCTGTGTGTGTGTGTGATTCTGTGTGTGTGTGTGTGATTCTGTGTGCGTGTGATTCTGTGTGTGTGTGCGTGTATGTGATTCTGTGTGTGTGTGTGTGTGTGATTCTGTGTGTGTGTGTGATTCTGTGTGTGTGTGTGATTCTGTGTGTGTGTGATTCTGTGTGTGTGTGTATGTGATTCTGTGTGTGTGTGATTCTGTATGTGTGTGTGTGTGTGATTCTGTGTGTGTGTGTGTGATTCTGTGTGTGCGTGTGTGTGTATATGTGTGTGTGATTCTGTGTGTGTGTGTGTGTGTGTGATTCTGTGTGCGTGTGTGATTCTGTGTGTGTGTGTGTGTGTGTGTGTGCGTGTATGTGAGTCTGTGTGTGTGTGATTCTGTGTGTGTGTGTGTGATTCTGTGTGTGTGTGTGTGTGTGTGTGTGTGTGTGATTCTGTGTGTGTGTGTGTGTGTGTGATTCTGTGTGTGTGTGTGATTCTATGTGTGTGTGATTCTGTGTGTGTGTGTGTGATTCTGTGTGTGTGTGATTCTGTGTGTGTGTGTGTGTGTACGTGTATGCGTAAAGTATTTTGCTGTACCCCTTCCCCTGTCTCTTTCTACGGAGGGAGCAGAGGGAAGCATGAGAATGAAGAAGTGTCCAGACCCTAGACGTGTTCTGTCATTTCCTTACACATGTGTTGCCTGACCCACGGACTTCCTCCAGCAGTTTGTTTTTATTTCTCACCGTTCACCCGCTTCCCGTCCACTTCCACCCCAATTAGGAAACTCCGTGAAACATGTTTTAGTCCATGGGATGTTGGTGGGCGGGAAAACGCCGGGATATCGTCCAGTTGTCCGCCCGCCTGTGCCTGAGGCCGAGCGGCCTCTCCCCCGGTCCCGGGGCCGCGCTGCCCGAGTCTCCCCCCGACCCCCGGGGACTCTCTAATTATCTGCTTCTCCCCCCAGTCTCCGTCACCCTGGATGTGGAAACAGCGCATCCGCGGCTCGAGGTGTCTGAGGATCGGAAGAGGGTGAGATGGACCCTGACCGTGAGGAGTCTCCCTGACACCGGGAAGAGGTTTACAGTCTGGCGGTGTGTGCTGGGATCGGAGGGATTCACATCGGGGAGACATTACTGGGAGGTGGAGGTGGCGGGGAGTCGGCGCTGGAGTCTGGGAGTCGCCGCAGAGTCTGTGGACAGGAAGAGATGGATCAGACTGACCCCGGAGGCTGGAGTCTGGATCATCAGGCGGCATGGTGACGAGTTTGATGCATATACCGACCCTCTATCCCCTCTCCCCGCCCGTCCCATCCCCGGGAGGGTGGGAGTTTATCTCAGTTACGAGTCCGGGACAGTTTCATTTTACGACGCGGACACCAAGTCCCATCTCCACACCTTCACTGGGAATAAATTCACGGAGAAACTTTATCCTTTCTTTGGGCCTTGCGATGACAACTGGCTGAGAATCTGCTCCGGTTCCGCTCCGGGTGTGTAAAAGGGTCGGGTCCCGGGACCGGCGTCAGGAGCGGGGCTCAGGGGCTGTGGGGCAGAAACCCGGTGGACAACAGGTCGGCGCTGAACGAACGGCTCCCATTTAATCCCCAAATTCCGCGTCGTGAAACAAACCCCAGTGAGCGCGGAAATAAATCCAGGGGGAATGTAAATGTGGCCTTGCCGAGGCAGCATGAAGTGTAGATGTGTACAAAATCACGAGAGGAACAGATCGGGTAGATGCACAGAGTCTCTTGCCCAGAGTAGGGGAATCGAGGACCACAGGACATAGGTTCAAGGTGAAGGGGATAAGATATCTGAGGGGTAACTTTTTCACACAGAGGGTGGTGGGTGTATGGAACAAGCTGCCAGAGGAGGTAGTTGAGGCTGGGACTAGCCAATCGTTTATGCAACATTTAGACAGGTACATGGATAGGACAGATTTGGAGGGATATGGACCAAGCGCAGGCAAGTGGGACTAGTGTAGAAGGGACATGTTGGCCGGTGTGGGCAAGTTGGGCCGAAGGGACTGTTTCCATACTGTATCACTCTATGACCAAGAGTCAATGGAAGGGGAGGTTGGTTTGCGCGATGGTCTGGGCTGTGTGCACAGTTCTCAACTGTCACCCATTCCTCCTCTCCATAGATGCTGCCTGTCCCGCTGAGTTACTCCAGCATTCTGTGTCCTTCTTCAGTGTAAACCTGCATCTGCAGTTCCTTCCTACAGATAAAATGCTTTCTGCGGCGCATAGAGTACTAGTGTGATACAGTGTGGAAACAGGCCCTTCGGCCCAACTTGCCCATACTAGCCAACATGCCCCATCTACACTAGTCATAGAGTGATACAGTGTGGAAACAGGCCCTTCGGCCCAACTTGCCCACACCGGCCAACATGTCCCAGCTACACTAGTCACAGAGTGATACAGTGTGGAAACAGGCCCTTCGGCCCAACTTGCCCACACCGGCCAACAATGTCCCAGCTACCCTAGTCACAGAGTGATACAGCGTGGAAACAGGCCCTTCGGCCCTACTTGCCCATACTAGCCAACAATGTCCCATCTACCCTAGTCATAGAGTGATACAGTGTGGAAACAGGCCCTTCGACCCTACTTGCCCACACCGGCCAACAATGTCCCATCTACACTAGTCACAGAGTGATACAGTGTGGAAACAGGCCCTTCGGCCCTACTTGCCCACACCAACCAACATGTCCCATCTACACTAGTCTCAACAAAGCTCTTGTGGCGGCCCCTGGTGGTGAGCCACGCACTGTACATAACCTTCGGCTCTGGATAGACAATAGACAACAGGTGCAGGACTAGGCCATTCGGCCCTTCATGTCCTGGTGACCAGAGCTGGTGGTCACGGGTGCCCCTGGGGTTATTTAAGGTGGTAATCACGCGCGCGCGCACGGGTTGGTGGGTTTTGTTATATATTTTGATTTTTTATTACACAAATACTTTTATTCAAAAACTAAAAATAAAGATACAATATTAACACAATCAAAGGCTGCCTATGTTGACAGTTCATCAAATTAATATGACGCCAACTTTATCAACAAACACTCGACCTCCCGCGGCGACCAGCATTCACGGACGGTCTCCAGAGTCCCCGTGGACACCTCGTGTGTGTTCCCTCTCCACACACTGATGGTAACAACAGCGAGGTGAAGCTGCATCCTCCACTCTGCAACTGTGCTCTCTGCCAGCTTCCATCCGTGGCTGTATCCTCAGCCACTGGTCCCCCTCCCCGGGGAACACACACACATATATATACACACACACTCACATATTTACATATATAGTCAAGTCAAGAGAGTTTGTTGTCATGTCTCCCAGATAGGACAATTAAATTCTTGCTTTCTGCAGCACAACAGCATATAGTAAGCATAAATACAGAACAGTTCAGTGTGTCTACATAGCATAGACCATATATATACACATAAATAAACAGATAAAGTGCAATAGGCTGTTATAGTTCAGAGTTTGTTTAATGGCGAGTTTAATAGCCTGGTGGCTGTGGGGAAGAAGCTGTTCATGAACCTGGATGTACCAGATTTCAGGCTCCTGTACCTTCTACCTGATGGCAGTGGAGAGGTGAGTGTGTGGCCAGGATGGTGTGTGCCCTTGATGATGCTGGCAGTCTTTTTGAGGCAGCAACTGCGATAGATCCCTTCGATGGTGGGGAGGTCAGAGCCGATGATGTACTGGGCAGTGGTCACAACTTTCTGCATTCTTTTCCGCTCCTGGACGCTGAAGTTGCCGAACCAAGCCACGATGCAACCGGTCAGCATGCTCTCTACTGTGCACCAGTAGAAGTTCGAGAGTGTCCTCTTTGACAAACCAACTCTCCGTAATCTTCTCAGGAAGTAGAGGCGCTGATGTGCTTTCTTTACAATTGCATCAATGTGCTGGGACCAGGAAAGATCTTCGGAAACATGCACGCCCAGGAATTTCTTGACTCATTCCACCATATAAACGGGATTGTGGGTCCCTATCCCTTCCAAAGTCCACAATCAGTTCCTCAGTGTTGCTGGTGTTGAGAGCCAGGTTATAGTGCTGGCACCACTTGGTCAACAGGTTGATCTCACTTCTATACTCTGACTCGTCCCCATCAGTGATTCGTCCCACAACAGTGGTGTCCTCGGTGAACTTGATGATGGAGTTCGCACTTTGACCGTCTACACAGTCATGAATATAGAGTGAGTACAGCAGGGGGCTGAGCACGCAGCCTTGAGGTGCTCCCGTGTGTGTATACACACGCACACGCATATATAAGCACACACACGTACACACATACAGTGGCTTGCAAAAGTATTCATACCTCTTGAACTTTTCCACATTTTGTCACGTTACAACCACAAACGTAAATGTATTTTATTGGGATTTTATGTGATAGACCAACACAAAGTGGCGCATAATTGTGAAGTGGAAGGAAAATGATACATGGTTTTCACATTTTTTACAAATAAAAAACTGAAAAGTGTGGTGTGCAAAAGTGTTCAGCCCCCCCTGAGTCAATACTTTGTTGAACCACCTTTCGCTCCAATTACAGCTACAAGTCTTTTGGGGTATGTCTCTACCAGCTTTGCACATCTGGAGACTGAATTTTTTGCCCATGAATGACTGGGCCATTCTAACACATGAATATGCTTTGATCTAAACCATTCCATTGTAGCTCATGGCTTTATGTTTAGGATCGTTGTCCTGCTGGAAGGTGAACCTCCGCCCCACTCTCAAGTCTTTTGCAGACTCTAACAGGTTTTCTTCCAAGATTGCCCTGTATTTGGCTCCATCCATCTTCCCATCAACTCTGACCAGCTTCCCTGTCCCTGCTGAAGAAAAGCATCCCCACAGCATGATGCTGCCACCACCATGTTTCACAGTGGGGATGGTGTGTTCAGGGTGATGTGCAGTGTTAGTTTTCCGCCACACATAGCGTTTTGCATTTAGGCCAAAAACTTCAATTTTGGTCTCATCTGACCAGAGCACCTTCCTCCACATGTTTGCTGTGTCCTCCATATTGCTTGTGGCAAATTGCAAACGGGACTTCTTATGGCTTTTTTTCAACAATGGCTTTCTTCTTGCCACTCTTCCATAAAGGCCCGATTCGTTGAGTGCACGACTAATTATTGTCCTGTGGACAGATTCTACCACCTGAGCTGTGGATCTCTGCAGCTCCTCCAGAGTTACCATGGGCCTCTTGGCTGCTTCTCTGATCAATGCTCTCCTTGCCCGGCCTGTCAGTTTAGGTGGACGGCCATGTCTTGGTAGGTTTGCAGTTGTGCCATACTCTTTCCATTTTCGGATGATGGATTGAACAGTGCTCCGTGAGATGTTCAAAGCTTGTGATATTTTTTATAACCTAACCCTGCTTTAAACTTCTCCACAACTTTATCCCTGACCTGTCTGGTGTGTTCCTTGGGCTTCATGGTGCTGTTTGTTCACTAATGTTCTCTAGCAAACCTCTGAGGCCTTCACAGAACAGCTGTATTTATACTGAGATTAGATTACACACAAGTGGACTCTATTTACTAATTAGATGACTTCAGAAGGCAATTGGTTGCACTGGATTTTATTTAGGGGTATCAGAGTAAAGGGGGCTGAATACTTTTGCACACCACACTTTTCAGTTTTTTATTTGTAAAAAAATGTGAAAACCATGTATCATTTTCCTTCCACTTCACAATTATGTGCCACTTTGTGTTGGTCTATCACATAAAATCGCAATAAAATACATTTACGTTTGTGGTTGTAACGTGACAAAATGTGGAAAAGTTCAAGGGGTATGAACACTTTTGCAAGCCACTGTATATATAAATACACATGCATACACACACACATTTATACACACACACATATATACACACACACATATATATATTCACTCACACATATATATATACACACACACACACACACATATATATATATACACACGTGTATGCACACACTTTATAGAAACACGAGTAAATACATATATATACGCACATATATGTCTGTGAGTGTGTGTGTGTCTGAGTGTGTGAGTGGGTGTGAGTGTATGTGTGTGTCTGTGAGTGTGTGTGTGTCTGTAAGTGTGTGTGTGTGTCTATGTGTGTGTGTGAGAAAGTGTGTGTGTCTGTGAGTGTGTGTCTGTCGGTGTGTGTGTGTGTGGCTGTGAGTGTGTGGCTGTGTGTGTGTCTGTGAGTGTATGTCTGTGAGTGAGTGTGCGTGTGTCTGTTTGTGTGTGCGAGTGTGAGTGTGTCTGTGAGTGTGTCTGTGAGTGAGTGTGTGTCTGTATGTGTGAGTGTGTGTGTGTGTGAGTGTGTATGTGAGTGTGAGTGTGTGTGTGTGTGTGTCTGTGTGTGTGTGTGTGTCTGTGTGTGTGTGTGTGAGTGTGTGAGTGTGTGTGTGTGTGTGTGTGTGAGTGTGTCGGGTTGAGGCGTGTTGCTAGGCAACAGTGGGTGGTTGGGCTGCAACTCTCGCGTGGACCGGTCACGTGGTCAGGGGGCGACGGTTGGGCGGTTGGAATTCAAACGGTTGGCAGTTGGACCCGGGGACGTGAGGTCTGATGCCGTGTGTGTGTGTGTGTGACGTGTGTGTGTGTGTGTGACGTGTGTGTGTGTGTGTGACGTGTGTGTGTGGTAGAGAGTACAGACGCTGTGACGGCTGATGCAGAGTTAGCTAGCCATCTATCTATCAAAGATTATAGAGCGGATTATAGATTATAGATCACAAAACGGCGTCGAGAATCACACACGTCATACTAGGCTGTTTTCCGCAGATTGGTGCATCTTGAATCTTGCTCTGTTCTATAGGGAGGTTTCACGGCAGTGGGGTCACGACCCATGACCCGTCCTGTTGCTACGCTACACCAAGTGGATTACACGCGATGAACTGCAGGTAGGCATTTACCATTGTTTCCAACATAGCCGACCCGTTAAAACCCGCCCAAAATGTCAATGTTTGCGCTGTAAATAATTATGGAAACCGGGATAAGCGTGAGAGACATTTATCCTACTTCAGAATTCCAAAAGTGAGGAGAAATGACGGTAGATAGAAGTGAGAGCTGAAGGGACAACAACAGCCAGAGTGCTTGGTGAACATTGGCCGTTTGCTCACTGCATTTCATCAACTAAGGCAATATTTGTATTTTTTCTTGATTCCTTTGGCATCTAAAAAGTTTCAGAAGTGATAAATTTGGCTGTAATTTTTTTAATCGCCCATGGTTCCCAAGTGGGGTTTTACATACAAAATGAAAACGCATCTGAAGAAAAATTTACAGCCAGATTTATCGCTTCTGATACATTTTAGATACCAAAGGAATCAAGAAAAAACACAAATGATGCCTTACTGTTGATGAAATGCAGTGAGCAAACGCGATAATTCCCAATATTTTCAATGTTTACCAAGCACTTTAGCTGCTGTTGTCCCTTCAGCTCTCGCTTCTATTTACCTTCATTTCGCTTCACGTTTGGAATGCTAAAGTTGGGTACGATGTCTCTCACACTTACCCCGACTCACACAATTTTTTTCAGCGCAAAAATGCAACATTTTGGCGGTTTTTAAACGGGTAGGAAAGTACGCGTTTCTAGCATTAATAACATGTACCGGAAGTGCCGGATGTCTTCCAGTTGGATTTAGCTGCTCCGTGCCTCGAGCCCTATGACCCAGTGACCTTTCGTGCAATCACCCTATAATCTGTGCTATCTATCCTCTCTCTCCCACTCTGTCTCTCTCCCCCTCCCCTCTCTATCTCCCTCTCTCTCTCTCATTCCTCTCTCTCCCCCACTCTCTATCATTCGTCTCACTCTCTCATTTCTATTTGTCTCTCATTCCTCTCCCACTCTCTCCCCCCCCCCCCCCCCCCCTATCCCCTCTCTCACCAAATAAAATAATATATATATATATAAATTGTACACACACAGAGACATACTGATATATATACTGATATATATATATGTATTTTAAATACACACGCACATATTATAGAAAAATATATGCTGATATATATACAGATGTATATCCTGATATATATGCTGACGTCACAGCAGGAGGTTGCTGGGGCAGCTGCGATGTGTGTGCGTGTCTGTGTGCATCTGTGTGAGTGCATTTGTGTGTCTGTGTGTGTCTGTGTGTGTGAAACATAGAAAATAGGTGGAGGAGGCCATTCGGCCCTTCGAGCCAGCACCGGCATTCATTGTGATCATGGCTGATCGTCCCCAATCAATAACCCGTGCCTGCCTTCTACCCATATCCCTTGATTCCACTAGCCCCTAGAGCTCTATCTAACTCTCTCTTAAATCCATCCAATGATTTGGCCTCCACTACCCTCTGTGGCAGGGAATTCCACAAATTCACAACTCTCTGGGTGAAAAAGTTTTTTCTCACCTCAGTCTTCAATGGCCTCCCCTTTTTTTTTAAGTGTGGCCCCTGCTTCTGAACTCGCCCAACATTGGGAACATTTTTCCTGCATCTAGCTTGTCCAGTCCTTTTATAATTTTATATGTTTCTATAAGACCTTCCCCTCATCCTTCTAAACTCCAGTGAATACAAGCCCAGTCTTTTCAATCTTTCCTCGTATGACAGTCCCGCCATCCCAGGGATCAATCTTGTGAACCTACTCTGCACTGCCTCAATCAAGTTTCAAGTGAGTTTATTGTCATGTGTCCCTGTATAGGACAATGAAATTCTTGCTTTGCTTAAGCACACAGAACATAGTAGGCATTTACTATAAAACAGATAAATGTGTCCATATACCATGATATAAATATATACACACATGAATAAATAAACTGATAAAGTGCAAATAACAGATAATAATGATATTAATAATCAGAGTTTTGTCCGAGCCAGGTTTAATAGCCCGATGGCTGTGGGGAAGTAGCTATTCCTGAACCTGGTTGTTGCAGTCTTCAGGCTCCTGTACCTTCTACCTGAAGGTAGCAGGAAGATGAGTGTGTGGCCAGGATGGTGTGGGTCTTTGATGATACTGCCAGCCTTTTTGAGGCGGCGAATGCGATAGATCCCCTCGATGGAAGGAAGGTCAGAGCCGATGATGGACTGGGCAGTGTTTACTATTTTTTGTAGTCTTTTCCTCTCCAGGACGCTCAAGTTGCCGAACCAAGCCACGATGCAACCGGTCAGCATGCTCTCTACTGTGCACCTGTAGACGTTAGAGAGACTACTCTTTGACAAACCGACCCTCCGTAATCTTCTCAGGAAGTAGAGGCGCTGATGAGCTTTCTTGATAATTATATTAGTGTTCTCGGAACTGTGACTGGCTACGCTGTCATGAGTATAGAGTTGAGTACAGCAGGGGGCTGAGCACGCAGCCTTGAGGTGCTCCCGTGCTGATTGTTACGAGGCTGACACATTTCCACCAATACGAACAGACTGTGATCTGTGAATGAGGAAGTCGAGGATCCAATTGCAGGGACCCAGTTCTGCGAGTTTGGTAACCAGCTTGGAGGGGATGATTGTGTTAAATGCCGAGCTGTAATCGATGAATAACAGCCTGACATATGAGTTTTTGTTGTCCAAGTGGTCCAGAGCGGAGTGGAGGGCCAGCGAGATCGCATCCACCGTTGATCTGTTGTGGCAGTAAGCCACAAGGATGTCCTTCCTCAAATTAGGAGACCAAAACTGTACGCAATACTCCAGATGTGGTCTCACCAGAGCCCTATACAACTGCAAAAGAACCTCTTTACTCCTATACTGAAATACTGTTGTTATGAAGGCCAACATTCCATTAGCTTTCTTCACTGCCTGCTGTACCTGCACGCCAACTTTCAGTGACTGGTGTACAAGGACACCCAGGTCTCACTGTACCTCCCCCCTTACACTGTCACTGTCTGATTCACTGTCTTCACTCTGCAGATGATATCTTTCCTGCTGGAGTTCCTGACTGGGTCCTGCCGCTGGTCCTCACCATTTGTCTTCTCATTGCCGCCCACGGTGCTGTGTTTTATTGGAACGTGAAACAAAACAGATGCATTAAAGGTACGTTTGGTTAAACAACAGCGTAAGATGCAGGTCAGGACATCCGGGCGGGATTCTCCCAGATTCCCACTGTAACTTCAGCGGAAAACCAGAGCACTCTCCGCAGGGCTTCCACCTTCCAGCAGCCCCTGGGGTAACATTGTACATGTGTGAACGGGTGATCGGCGTGGACACAATGGGCCGAAGGGTCTGTTTCCATGCTGTATCTCTGAACTAAAGAAAAGTAAACATTACCAAAGTTGGGTAAACCTTATCAACGCTGGGTTGTCAGGGTTCCAGTGAATGGCCATCACAGCTGTGTTTCACTTTGGTGTGAAATCCATCCTCAGACTCTGAAGGTGAAACAAAAGGCTTTAGCTGGGGTTGACTGAAGACAGGGCGAGGGCAGCTTCCAGACACTGATGGTAACTCCAGCCGGGAACAACAGCGAGGTGAAGCTGCATCCTCCACTCTGCAACTGTGCTCTCTGCCAGCTTCATCCGTGGCTGTATCCTCAACCACTGGTCCCCCTCCCCGGGGAACACACACATATATGTATACACACACACATATATACATACACACATACATTCTGAAGAA
The DNA here is from genome assembly GCF_010909765.2 of Amblyraja radiata. Taxonomy (NCBI): domain Eukaryota; kingdom Metazoa; phylum Chordata; class Chondrichthyes; order Rajiformes; family Rajidae; genus Amblyraja; species Amblyraja radiata. The sequence continues at coordinate 1,575,577 of NC_045985.1, read as the reverse complement.
TGGTCTTGACCCATAACATCACCCATTGCTTCTCTCCTGCGATGCTGCCTGACCTGCTCATTTACTCCAGCATTTTGTGTCTACTTCACATACATATATACACCCACATAAACACATATATGCACACACATATATATATTTACATGTATATGTGTGTGTGAGGATATGCATGTGTGACTATGTCTAAGTGTGGGTATATATACATATATATATACCCACAAGTATATACACGCACACATATATATGTACACACAGGTATATACAGACACACCACACACACATTTGTGGGTGTATGTACATATATGTGCATATGTATATATGTGTGTGTATATATATATATATATATATACACCAATGTATATACATGCACACATACACATGCATATTTATATACCCTTACACACATATATACATACACACATGTGTGCTTATGTATGTGTGTGTGTGTGCATATATAGAAACAGAAAATAGGTGCAGGAGGAGGGCATTCGGCCCTTCGAGCCAGCACCGCCATTCATTTAGGCTGTGGGCCGAGGAGCTTTATTCCAGTGTTTCGTGACCCAAGTCACAGAACTACATGAAATTTTCACATATTGTGTAAAAAAATTATATAAATCACCCCTGAAACTCGTCATGAACAAGACTTGTCCGCTAGTTGTCCAATCACGCGCTTTGTTTCAGGCTAGCACACATCATAGCTGAGAGGGCTTCACTGATGCCTGTTTTACTGGAGATTCCGATGAAGGTTCTTTGTCGTGGAAACTTGCAGCAGGGTAATTGAATTTAGTGAGAAAAGCATTAAGAAGTCTGAAAATGTGCAGCTAAGTGGATAGAAGTGGAAGAAAGTCTTGAAAGCAAAGTCCCTGCTGAGATGCTGCAACACAAAGTTGTGAAACTTTGTGAATCAACTCAAACTGAAAGGTAAGATCTAAAGCCTGAATTTATGAAAATTAATCTGTATGGACTTTAATTAATTTTATTGCACCCTTTATAATGTGAAAAAATGAGATTTGGAGGCTGTACATTCCACTCATTAATTCACTCATGCATTCACTCACTCATTCACTTATTCATTCATTCATGAAGTTGAGGGCCTAAACTATGTATCAATAACAAGGTAAATTAAACATTTTCACTAATGCCAGCTTGTTGTAGAGTAATAAGTCTTAATCATCTAATCTCGGAGCTGCCTGCGATAACTTACCGGGAAAAGGTGCTCCGATCGCGGGGCCTATGTATTTAACATAGTGAAGCCCTGGTCTCAATTAAAAAGCGGCCGATCCGCGAACGCGGAGCCGCGGAGTTTCTCCGCCGGGGGTGGGGGGGTGTACATAGTGCCGTCAGTAGCGGCAGTTTCCAGGAAAATGGAAGAATATATCTATTTGGAATATATAATAATATATTATATTATATTATTATACCTATATTACTATCTGGAATATTGAATTGAATCCTTTATTTGTCATTCAGATCTTTCGGTCTGAACGAAATGTCGTTGCCTGCAGCCATACATGTAATAATAACAACACACAATAAACACAAATTAACATCCACCACTGAGTTCACCAAGCACCTCCTCACTGTGATGGAGGCAAAAGTCTTAGGGTTGCTGTCTTTTCCCTCCTCTTCTCCTTCTGCGCTGAGGCGATACCCCACCGGGCGATGGTAAGTCAGTCCCGAGGTTCAAGCTCCGCGGCCCGGGGGGTGGTCGAAGCTGCCGCCCTCCAGTCCAGCGGACGCAGTTGTTGCCACGGGAGCTCCGGAAAACAGGCACAGCCTGTGACCTGCGAGCTCCCGACGATGTCGTCCACTGGCCCGCGGCCGAGCCCCAGATTCAGGTCGCCGCCGCCTCAGCCACCAGAGCACCGTCTCCGCCCCACGCCGGCCTCACGGGAGCGTCTCAGTCCCGCACCGGGCCGCCCCCATGGGAGTGCCTTCCAGCCCCGCACCGGGCCGCCCACACGGGAGCACCTTCCAGCCGGGAGCCGGGCCGCCCTCACGGGAGCGCCTCAGCCCCGCACCGGGCCGCCCACACGGGAGCGCCTTCCAGCCCCGCACCGGGCCGCCCACACTGGAGCGCCTTCCAGGTGGGAGCCGGGCCGCCCACACGGGATTGTCTCAGCCCCGCGCCGTCCACCCTCACCGGAGCGCCGAGTCGTGCCGCTGCCCGAACGCCGCCGCAGCTCGAAGACGGCCAGCCTCGCTGCACTGCCTCAATCACAAGGATGCCGTTCCTCAAATTAATAGACAATAGGTGCAGTAGTAGGCCATTTGGCCCTTTGAGCCAGCACCGCCATTCAATGTGATCATGGCTGATCATCCCCAATCAGTACCCCGTTCCTACCTTCTTCTCATATTCCCTGACTCCGCTATTTTTAAGAGCCCTATCTAGCTCCCTCTTGAAAGCATCCAGAGAACCTTCCTCCACCACCCTCTGAGGCAGAGAATTCCACAGACTCACCACTATCTGAGAAAAAGTGGTTCCTCGTCTCCGTTCTAAATGGCTTACTCCTTATTCTTATTAAGAGACCAAAACTACACAAAACTCCAGATGTGGTCTTATCAGAGCCCTATACAACTGCAGAAAAACCTCTTTACTCCTATACTGAAATCCTCTTGTTATGAAGGCCAACATTGCATTAGCTTTCTTCACTGCCTGCTGTACCTGCACGGCAACTTTCAGCGACTGGTGTACAAGGACACCGAGGTCTCACTGCACCTTCCCCTTACCTAACCCCATTGAGATAATAATCTACCCCCTTGTTTTTGCCACCGAAGTGGATAACCTCACATTTATCCACATTATACTGCCTCTGCCACACATCTGCCCACTCACTCAACCTGTCCAGGTCACCCTGCAACCTCCTAACATCCTCTTCACAATTCACATTGCCACCCAGCTTTGTGTCATCCAAAAATTTCCTACTGTTGCTCCTGATTCCCTCTTCCAAATCATTAATATATATGGTAAACAATTGCGGCCCCAACACCGAGCCTTGCGGCACTCCACTCGCCACTGCCTGACATTCTGAAAAGGACCCATTCACTCCTACTCTTTGCTTCCGGTCTGCCAACCAATTTTCTATCCACGTCAACACCCTACCCCCAATACCATGTGCTCTAATTTTAGTCACCAACCTCCCGTGCGGGACCTTATCAAAGGCTTTCTGAAAGTTTAGATACACTACATCCACTGGCTCCCCTTCATCGATTTTACTTGTCACACCCTCAAAAAATTCCAGATTAGTCAAGCATGATTTCCCTTTCATAAATCCATGCTGACATGGACTAATCCTTTTACTGCTATCCAAATGCCCCATTATTACCTCTTTAATAATTGACTCCAGCATCTTTCCCACCACCGAAGTCAGGCTATTGGTCGATAATACACTGTTTCTCTCTCTCGCTCCTTTATTATCTGAATGGTGGTCGATTAGGAAAGGGGGAGATGCAATGAGACCTGGGTGTCATGGTACACCAGTCATTGAAAGTAGGCATGCAGGTGCAGCAGGCAGTGAAGAAGACGAATGGTATGTTAGCATTCATAGCAAAAGGATTTGAGTATAGGAGCAGGGAGGTTCTACTGCAGTTGTACAGGGTCTTGGTGAGACCACACCTGGAGTATTGCGTACAGTTTTGGTCTCCTAATCTGAGGAAGGACATTCTTGCCATAGAGGGAGTACAGAGAAGGTTCACCAGACTGATTACTGGGATGTCAGGACTTTCATATGAAGAAAAACTGGATAGACTCGGTTTGTACTCGCTAGAATTTAGAAGATTGAGGGGGGATCTTATAGAAACTTACAAAATTCTTAAGGGGTTGGACAGGCTAGATGCAGGAAGATTGTTCCCGATGTTGGGGAAGTCCAGAACAAGGGGTCACAGTTTATGGATAAGGGGGAAATCTTTTAGGACCGAGATGAGGAAAACATTTTTCACACAGAGAGTGGTGAATCTCTGGAATTCTCTGCCACAGAAGGTAGTTGAGGCCAGTTCATTGGCTATATTTAAGAGGGAGTTAGATGTGGCCCTTGTGGCTAAAGGGACCAGGGGGTATGGAGAGAAGGCAGGTACAGGATACTGAGTTGGATGATCAGCCATTATCATATTGAATGGCGGTGCAGGCTCGAAGGGCCGAATGGCCTATTCCTGCACCTATTTTCTATGTTTCTTGAAAAGTGGGATAACATTAGCTATCTTCCAATCCACAGGAATTGATCCTGAATCTATTAAACATTGGAAAATGATCACCAATGCATCCACTATTTCTAGAGCCACCTCCCTGAAGACCCTGGGATGCAGACCATCAGGCCCAGGGGATTCAGTCCAATTAGCCTACCCAATACTATTTCTCGCCGAATGAAAATTTCTTTCAGTTCCTCTACCCCCTTAGATCCTCTGTCCTCCAGTACATCTGGGAGATTGTTTGTGTCTTCCTTAGTGAAGACATATCCGAAGTACCTGTTCAACTCTTCTGCCATTTCCTTGTTGCCCATAATAATTTCATCCGTGTCTGCCTTCAAGTGACCCACATTTGACTTTGCTATTCTTTTTCCCTTAACATATCTAAAGAAGCTTTTACTGTCCTTCTTTATATTCCTGGCCAGCTTCCCCTCGTACTTCATCTTTTCAGCCCGTATTGCCCGTTTTGTTTCCTTCTGTTGTCCTATGAAAGTTTCCCAATCCTCTGGCTTCCGGCTACTCTTTGCTGTGTTATAAATCTTTTCTTTTAGTTTTATTCTATCCCTAACTTCTCTTGTCAGCCACGGTTGCCTCCTACTCCCCTTAGAATCTTTCTTCCTTTTTGGAATGAAATAATCCTGCGTCTTCCGGATTATGCCCAGAAATTCCTGCCATTGCTGTTCCACCGTCATTCCTGCTACGATCCCTTTCCAGTCTACCTTGGCCAGCTCCCCTCTCATGCCTTCATAGTCCCCTTTGTTCAACTACATCACTGACACTTCCAATTTAACCTTCTCCTTCTCAAATTGCAGGTTAAAACTAATCATATTATGATCACTACCTCCAAGCGGTTCCTTTACCTCGAGTTCTCTTATCATATCTGGTTTATTGGATAACACTAAATCCAGAATTGCCTTTTCTCTGGTCGGCTCCATTACAAGCTGCTCTAAGAATCCATCTCGGAGTAAATTTTGCTTCAGAGGCGTTTTCATTTTGTGTAAAAACCCACTTGAGAACCATGGGCGATTTCAAAATTTTACAGTCAGATTTATCACTTCTGAAACTTTTTAGATGCCAAAGGAATCAAGAAAATACACAAATAATGGCTTAGTTGATGAAATGCAGTGAGCAAACGGCCAATGTTTGCCAAGCACTCTGGCTGTTGTTGTCCCTTCAGCTCTCACTTCTATCTACCGTCATTTCTCCTCACTTTTGGAATTCTGAAGTAGGATAAATGTCTCTCACGCTAATCCCAATTTCCATAATTATTTACAGCGCAAAAATTGACAATTTCGGCGGGTTTTAACGGGTCGGCTATGTTGGAAACAATGGTCAGTGCCTACCTGCAGTTCATCGCGTGTACTCCACTTGGTGTAGCGTAGCAACAGTACGGGTCATGGGTCGTGACCCGACTGCCGTGAAACCTCCCTATACATCTATATATATATATATATGTATGTGTGTGTGAATCCTTCCAATCCCAGCACACACGGCCAGTCTATAAACCTCTTCCCGGTGTCAGGCAGACTCCTCCGGGTCCAGGTCAGTCTCACCCTCTTACGACCCTCAGACACCTCGAGCTGCGGACCAGCTGTTTCCACATCCAGGGTGACGGAGACTGGGGGGAAAAGCAGAGACTCAGCGCGGCCCCGGGACTGAGAGAGGGCGAGGGGGTGGGGGGTGTGTGAAGATGGGCTGAACTGAATACTGGGCCACTCTGTCAGAGTTGTCCAAGACTCCGGCCCACATTGAGGAAACCTGTTCGCAATAACCAACCTGATCTCCCGGTGGCTCAGCACTTCAACTCCCCCTCCCATTCCGAATCCAAGAACACTATGCAATTATCAAGAAAGCTCATCAGCGCCTCTAGTACCTGAGAAGATTACGGAGAGTCAGTTTGTCAAGGAAGACTCTCTCTAACTTCTACAGGTGCACAATAGAGAGCATGCTGACCGGTTGCATCGTGGCTTGGTTCGGCAATTTGAGCGGCCTGGAGAGGAAAAGACTACAAAAAGTAGTAAACACTGCCCAGTCCATCATCGGCTCTGACCTTCCTTCCATCGAGGGGATTTATCGCAGTCGCTGCCTCAAAAAGGCTGGCAGTATCATCAAAGACCCACACCATCCTGGCCACACACTCATCTCCCTGCTACCTACAGGTAGAAGGTACAGGAGCCTGAAGACTGCAACAACCAGGTTCAGGAATAGCTACTTCCCCACAGCCATCAGGCTATTAAACCTCGCTCGGACAAAACTCTGATTATTAATGTGTTCAAAAGGGAACTGCATCCATCCAAGGTCCCAAGCAGTCGTTCCAGGTGCGACAAAGGTTCACCTGTATCTCCTCCAACCTCATCTACTGCATCCGCTGCTCTAGATGTCAGCTGATTTACATCGGTGAGACCAAGCGTAGGTTGGGCGATCGTTTCGCCGAACACCTCCGCTCAGTCCGCAATAACCTACCTGACCTCCCGGTGGCTCAGCACTTCAACTCCCCCTCCCATTCCCAATCCGACCTCTCTGTCCTGGGTCTCCTCCATTGCCAGAGTGAGCAACAGCGGAAATTGGAGGAACAGCACCTCATATTCCGTCTGGGGACCTTGCGTCCTTATGGCATTAACATAGAATTCTCCCAATTTGGCTAGCCCTTGCTGTCTCCTCCCCTTCCTTAACCCTCTAGCTGTCTCCTCCCACCCTCCCATCCGCCCGCCCTCGGGCTCCTCCTCCTCCTCCCCTTTTCCCTCTTTCTTTCCCCCACCCCCCATCAGTCTGAAGAAGGGTTTCGGCCCGAAACGTCGCCTATTTCCTTCGCTCCATAGATGCTGCTGCACCCGCTGAGTTTCCCCAGCAATTTTGTGTACCTTCTGATTATTAATAACCACTTTATGTTATTTGCACTTTATCAGTTTATTTATTCATGTGTGTATATATTTATATTATGGTATATGGACACATTTATCTGTTTTATAGTAAATGCCTACTATGTTCTGTGTCCTTAAGCAAAGCAAGAATTTAATTGTCCTATACAGGGACACATGACAATAAACTCACTTTAGATTAGATTCGTTTTATTGTCATTCAGACCTTTCGGTCTGAACGAAATTTTGTTTCCTTGAATCTAAGGGGAGTAGGAGGCCACTTGAATCTGACATTTCTGTCCTGAGCCTCCTCCATGGCCAGAGTGAGTCTCACCGCATATTGGAGGAGCAGCACCTCATATTTCACTTGGGCAGTTTACACCCCAGCGGTATGAACATTGACTTCTCTAATTTCCCCTTCTCAGCTCTCCCTCAGCCATCTGGCTCCACCACTTCCTTTCTTCTTCCCCCCGCCCCCACTTGTCTAGCTTTGAGGAAACTTCGCCCGGTTTCACTTTCTTCACCGCGCCCATTTCTGGCTTCCGTTAGATGAAAACTTGAGAGGATTTCAACCTCTCTCTGTCTCTGTCTCTGTCTCCCCCGGCGGCCGCTGTTCCCCTGCGGGAGTCCCGGACTCCAGGCTGAAGAAAGCGCTCTGTCTGACGCCGGTTACTTTACTCCGCGCTGTTGCTGGGCGCCGGTGACAGACTCGGCCCCCGGGGGTAAGGAGGGTCCCGGCCGGAGGGAGGGAGGGAGGGAGGGGAAGCGGCCGCGCCGGCCGGGGATTGATCAGGTGAGTGGGGTCTCCGGGACAACTCACGGCGCCGGAGCCGCTGGGACAAAGCGATCGATCACTCACCCGTTTGCCAGCGGCATTCGGTGAAAGGGAATCCCCGCTGTCCCGGCCCGGCCCGGCCCACTGCCCCCGGGGCACGGCTCGGTCCCAGGCCCCGGTAGGTTACCGGGCACGGCTCGGTCCCAGGCCCCGGTAGGTTTCCGGGCACGGCTCGGTCCCAGGCCCCGGTAGGTTTCCGGGCACGGCTCGGTCCCAGGCCCCGGTAGGTTTCCGAAGTCTGGTCGCTCGGGAGCCGGTGCGGGTCAGGGAGGGAGGGAGGGAGGGAGGGAGGGAGGCGGCTGTCGGTGACACATCGGGAGAGCTGGCCGGTCACCGGGATTTGTTTAATCCCAGTGGTCACATTCTGTATGTGACGGGCGGGCGGGCGGGATGTGGCCGCGATTGCAAGAAGGGAACTTGCTGCTCCACTGTGTGAAACTCTGGGCCGGCGGCGGCGACAAACTACGCTGAAACAGTCAATGTGTTACTGCTGAGAACATATTAATGTAACAACCAGAATTTCACAGCGACTGCCTCCTCTGTAACCCCCTTCCTCACTTCCTACTTACCGCACTCCCCCAAGCCCGGCGCGGTCTCCCTGAGGAACCCCGGTCTCAGAGCAGCTCCTCGGCTTTCTTATATAGGGGGGTTGCACGTAAGGTCACTGGGTCATAGGGCTTGACGCACGGAACCGCTCAATCCATCTGGAGGACATCCGGAACTTCCAGGATATGTTATTAATGCAAGAAACGCGTACTTTCCTACCTGTTAAAAACCGCCAAAATGTAGAATTTTTGCGCTGAAAAAAATTGTGGGAGTTGGGGTAAGTGTGAGAGACATCGTACCCAACTTTAGAATTCCAAACGTGAAGCGAAATGAAGGTAAATAGAAGCGAGAGCTGAAGGGACAACAACAGCTAAAGTGCTTGGTAAACATTGGCCATGCAGATATCCGAATTGAAAATATTGGGAATTATCGCGTTTGCTCACTGCATTTCATCAACAGTAAGGCATTATTTGTGTTTTTTCTTGATTCCTTTGGTATCTAAAAATTCTCAGAAGTGATAAATCTGGCTGTACATTTTTCTTCAGATGCGTTTTCATTTTGTATGTAAAAGCCCACTTGGGAACCATGGGCGATTAAAAAAAATTACAGCCAGATTTATCACTTCTGAAACGTTTTAGATGCCATGACCCGTCCTGTTGCTACGCTACACCAAGTGGATTACACGCGATGAACTGCAGGTAGGCACTTACCATTGTTTCCAACATAGCCGACCCGTTAAAACCCGCCGAAAATGTCAATGTTTGCGCTGTAAATAATTATGGAAATCGGGATAAGCGGGAGAGACATTTATACTACTTCAGAATTCCAAAAGTGAGGAGAAATGACGGTAGATAGAAGTGAGAGCTGAAGGGACAACAACAGCCAGAGTGCTTGGCGAACATTCGCCGTTTGCTCACTGCATTTCATCAACTAAGGCATTATTTGTGTTTTTTCTTGATTCCTTTGGCATCTAAAAAGTTTCAGAAGTGATAAATCTGGCTGTAATTTTTTTTAATCGCCCATGGTTCCCAAGTGGGTTTTTGCATACAAAATGAAAACGCCTCTGAAGAAAAATTTACAGCCAGATTTATCACTTCTGATAATTTTTAGATGCCAAAGGAATCAAGAAAAAACACAAATAATGCCTTACTGTTGATGAAATGCAGTGAGCAAACGCGATAATTCCCAATATTTTCAATTCTGATATCTGCACGGCCAATGTTTACCAAGCACTTTAGTTGTTGTTGTCCCTTCAGCTCTCGCTTCTCTTTACCTTCATTTCAAAGTCTCTCACACTTTCCCCAACATCCACAATTATTTTCAGCGCCAAAATTCAAAATTTTGGCGGTTTTTAACAGGTAGGAAAGTACACGTTTCTTGCAGTAATAACATATACCGGAAGGTACGGATGTCCTCCAGATGGATTGAGCGGCTCCGTGCGTCAAGCCCTATGGCCCAGTGACCTTACATGCAACCCCCCTTTTGTGTGTAGTTTTGGTCTCCAAACTTGAGGAAGGACATTCTTGCTATTGAGGCAGTGCGGAGTAGGTTCACAAGGTTAATTCCAGGGATGGCGGGACTGTCATATGTTGATAGAATGGACCGGCTGTGCTTGTATATTCTGGAATTTAAAAGGATGAGAGGGAATCTTATTGAAACATAAAAGACTACTAAGGGTTTGAACACGCTAGAGGCAGGAAACATATTCCCGATGTTGGGGGAGTCCAGAACCAGGGGCCACAGTTTAAGAATAAGGAGTAAGCCTTGAAAACGGAGATGAGGAAACATTTTTTCACCCAGAGAGTTGTGAGTCTGTGGAATTCTCTGCCCTCAGAGGGCGGTGGAGGCCGGTTCTCTGGATGCTTTCAAGAGAGAGCTAGATAGGGCTCTTAAAGATAGCGGAGTCAGGGGATATGGGGAGAAGGCAGGAACGGGGTACTGATTGGGGATGATCAGCCATGATCACATTGAATGGTGGTGCAGGCTCGAAGGGCCGAATGGCCTACTCCTGCACCTATTGTCTGTTCTATATTGTCTATTGACAGGTTTGATGGCGAAACTGAGACTGTAGAAATTCCCGGGAGAGGTTTGTCCCAGACCCGGCCCCCGTGACGGGAGACTCAAGGAGCAGATTGTAAAGGGAGCCGGGGTCCCGGTGCGGAGCCTGGAGTCCTTTGGCCACCGGTTGCCCTTGGCCACACCGCACAAGGTGTGACCTTTCACCCCGCACATGGTGTGACCTTTCACCCCCGCACAAGGTGTGACCTTTCACCCCGCACAAGGTGTGACCTTTCACCCTGCACAAGGTGTGACCTTTCACCCCCTGGTCAACAGTGAGTGGGGGTGGTGGACATCGGCAGCGGGGATGGAGGGGGAGAGGGGGGTGACAGCTTCGTGCCCATCACGGGTCTGTCTAACACTTCTCTCTCTCTCTCTCCCTCCCTCAGGCACTGACCCCTCCACTGGGATGGGAGTGGTTCACTGCGCTGTGTTGTTACTGAATGGGATCCTCAGCTCAGCCCACGGTAATGACCACAACACCTGGTCTGATTTCTATTTATTTATCTCATGGAGGGGGCTTCATGGAGTCAGAAGATTCATATTTTAAAATCATTCATTTTAATGCTGTTGTCCACATCACTTAATACGATCAGGTAGGAGGTTCTTCCTCCCTCTGTGAGCGATGATGGGAACTGCAGGAGTAGGAGGCAACTTCATTTTCGTGGATAATCAGGATAGCAGGAAGCAGAGAGTGGATGATGATCATTTTTCTCTCTGGGTGGCAAGATGGAAGGAGTGGTGTCCCACGGGGATTGGTGTTGAGGCCCCAATGTTATGTAAAAAAATAATCGTGGACAACCAGTGAAAATGTTCATATCCTGGCTTCATCCCTGGATTATAGAAATTAGGTGCAGGAGTAGGCCATTCGGCCCTTCGAGCCTGCGATTATAAGGTTATTAGTGATAGGAGCAGATTAAGGTCATTCCACCCATCAAGTCTACTCCGCCATTCAATCATGGCTGATCTATCTCTCCCTCCCTAACCCCATTAGAGACATAGTCATAGAGTGATACAGCATGGAAACAGGCCCTTCGGCCCTACTTGCCCACACCGGCCAACAATGTCCCATCTACACTAGTCATAGAGTGATACAGTGTGGAAACAGGCCCTTCGGCCCAATTCGCCCACACCGGCCAACAATGTCCCATCTAAGGCACACAAAATCGCTGGAGAAACTCAGCGGGTGCAGCAGCATCTATGGAGCAAAGGAAATAGGCGACGTTTCGGGCCGAAACCCTTCTTCAGACCTATGTCCTGTGGTCCTCGATTCCCCTACTCTGGGTAAAAGACTCTGTGCATCTACCCGATCTATTCCTCTCATGATTTTGTACACCTCTATAACATCTCCCCTCATCCTCCTGCGCTCCATGGAATAGAGACCCAGCCTACTCAACCTCTCCCTGTAGCTCACACCCTCTAGTCCTGGCAACATCCTCGTAAATCTTTTCTGAAGTTTCTCAAGCTTGACAATATATTTCCTATAACCTGGTGGCCAGAACTGAACACAATATTCTAAATGCGGTTTCACCAACTTCTTATACAAATGCAAGTTCTGTACTCAATACTCTGACTGATGAAGGCCAAAGAGCCAAAAGCCTTTTTGACCACCTTATGTACCATCTACACTAGTCATGGAGTGATACAGTGTGGAAACTGGCCCTTTGGCCCAACTTGCCCACACCGGCCAACAATGTCCCATCTACACTAGTCATAGAGTGATACAGTGTGGAAACAGGCCCTTTGGCCCAACTTGTCCACACCGGCCAACAATGTCCCATCTACACTAGTCCCACCTGCCTGCGCTTGGTCCATATCCCTCTAAACCTATCCTGTCCTATCCATGTACCTGTCGAACTGTTTCTTAAAAGATTGGATAGTCCCAGGCTCAACTACCTCCTCTAGCAGCTTGTTCCATACACCCACCACCCTCTGTGTGAAAATGTTACCCCTCGAATTCCCATTAAATCTTTTCCCCTTCACCTTGAACCTATGTCCTGTGGTCTGCGATTCCCCTACTCTGGGTAAAAGACTCTGTGCGTCTACCCGATCTATTCCTCTCATGATTTTGTACACCTCTATAAGATCTCCCCTCATCCTCCTGCGCTCCATGGAATAGAGACCTAGCTTACTCAACCTCTCCCTGTAGCTCACACCCTCTAGTCCTGGCAACATCCTCATAAATCTTTTCTGAAGATTCTCAAGCTTGACAATATATTTCCTATAACCTGGTGACAAGAACTGAACACAATATTCTAAATGCGGTTTCACCAACGTCTTATACAACTGCAAGTTCTGTACTCAATACTCTGACTGATCAAGGCCAAAGAGCCAAAAGCCTTTTTGACCACCTTATGTACCTGCGACTCGACCTTCAATAAGGGATTATCTTTATTGATTCCTTAAATAATTATATTTCCAATTATTTGAATTGACCCGCAGGTGAATTTCTCGTTATTGTACCGGGCGATGGTTTTGTAGCCACTGTAGGTGGAGATGTGGTGTTGGAATGTCAGCTTGTACCAGATATATTGACCAGCGACATGGTCGTGCAGTGGAGGAAGACAGGTCTCATCTCGCCAGTCCTTGTGTACAGACATGGACACAATGACGCCCTCGCTCAACACCAGGATTACAGAGCAAGGGCCGAACTGTTTAAAGATGAAGTGACCAAAGGGAACATTTCCCTCAGAATAAAGAACGTAAGAAGGTTTGATGAAGGGGAATATACATGTTCAGTTACAGAGGGAACCGAGTATGAAGGTTCTCCAGCTCATCTACAAGTTCGAGGTGAGTAAGTAAAACACCGATGATTGACGATAAATGTAAAACGAACAGATTGTAAAGAGCGTTCACTCAACAATGTTGATTTATAATTACATAATTAAGAACTTGCTGCTGTTGTAATGTTTATATTGAGAAGTAACTTGAGTAAATGGAGAAAGGGTTTCATCCCGAAACGTTGCCTGTTTCCTTCGCTCCATAGATGCTGCCTCACCCACTTTCTCCAGCATTTTTGTCTACCTTTGAGTAAATGAAGGGCAGCCATGGGAATGTATTTAACTGGAGTTCCATCACATCTGTCCCAGTGTTTTTCATTGAGGGGAATGGAGAATGGATGTAGGGAAGATGCATCACAGTTGTACAGGATGTTGTTGAGATCTCACCTGGGGCACAGTGTACAGTCTTTGTCTCCTTACTGAAGGAAAAATGTACTTGCCATATGCAGCATATATGTACACATATATATATACATATACATATATATACTCTCCCTTTGAAACTCCACCTCGTTGCGCTCATTTCCCAAATCAAGGTCAAGTATAATCCCACCGAGCGATGTATTAACTGCCTAGTGTGTCAGGAAACCCTTCTAGATGTATCAAACAAATGCTGCCACATCTAAGTCCTTGCCCCAGAGGCATTCAAGGTGAATATTGGTTGGTTGTGGAGGTTGACTTCAAATTTCCCAATATTGACCATGAGTGCTACTTCCAGGTGGCCAGATACTTGGACCCCCAGATACCTCCGTTCCACCTCACTATCCAGGTTCCAGCCATTTACCCTGTCACTTCAGCCTGGATTTAATTCACCGCGATGCTGAAAACATTCTGCAGGTCAGGCAGCATCTGGGGAGAGAGAAGCAGAGTTGACATTTCTGCTCAATGACTTTCCATTGGAACTAGAAATAATTAGAAATTGTATAAGTATTGTTGCAAGAGGTTTGAGTACTTGAACAAAATGCTGTATGGTCCAAGTTGCTATTCTTCCTGACTATTGTTATTTCTACACCTGTCACTGATGCAGCTTTGGGGAGTTTGATCCGGATTCGGTTGACGGGGTACCAGGGAGATGGAATCCAGCTCGTGTGTAAGTCCAGTGGATGGTATCCTGGACCAGAGATGCTGTGGATCGGTGAGGATGGACAGGTTTTACCACAAGCTGAAACAATGTACCATGAAGATACGGAAGGTCTTGTAAATGTGGAGCGCAACGTGACAGTAATGAGGCAATCAACAAACAAGTTCAAGTGTGTTGTTCAGTACAGATGGTTAAACATACAACGTGAGGCAATTGTTAAAATATCAGGTTTGTAAATGTTGCTGTTTGATCATTGAAGTATAAAGGTGATTTACATTCCATTGAAACCCCGACTGTCCAGAATGCTCACTGAGGTGCTCACATGTTTCCCAGTGATGATTTATCCACATCTCACTTCTGTGGGGAAATGATCACTGATTTTTAAAGACAGTTTACTATATGCGCCGTTCACTGTCTTCACTCTGCAGATGATATCTTTCCTGCTGGAGTTCCTGACTGGGTCCTGCCGCTGGTCCTCACCATTTGTCTTCTCATTGCCGCCCACGGTGCTGTGTTTTATTGGAACGTGAAACAAAACAGACGCATTAAAGGTACGTTAAACAACAGCGTAAGATGCAGGTGAGGAAATCCGGGTGGGATTCTCCCAGATTCCCACTGTAACTTCAGTGGAAAACCAGAGCACTCTCCGCGGGGCTTCCACCTTCCAGCGGTAACTGTCGCCCCTGGAGAGAATATCAGTGTCCCGGGAGGTGGGGATAATGGGGTAAAGGGGCAGATGTGACGTGTGTGTGTGTGTGTGTGTGTGTGTGTGTGTGAGAGACGTGTGTGTGTGTGCCCGAGACGTGTGTGTGTGTGTGTGAGACGTGTGTGTGTGTGACGTGTGTGTGTATGTGATGTGTGTGTGTGTGACGTGTGTGTGTGACATGTGTGTGTGTGTGTGTGTGTGACATGTGTGTGTGTGTGTGTGACGTGTGTGTGTGTGACGTGTGTGTGTGTGACGTGTGTGTGTGTGACGTGTGTGTGCGTGTGTGTGTGTGTGTGTCACGTGTGTGTGTGTGTGACGTGTGTGTGTGTGACGTGTGTGTGTGTGTCTGTGACTGTGTGTGTGTGTGTCTGTGACGTGTGTGTGTGTGTGTGACGTGTGTGTGTGTGTGTGGGACGTGTGTGTGTGAGTGTGACGTGTGTGTGTGACGTGTGTGTGTGTGTGTGGCGTGTGTGTGTGTGACGTGTGTGTGACGTGTGTGTGTGTGACATGTGTGTGTGTGTGACGTGTGTGTGTGTGTGTGTGACGTGTGTGTGTGTGTGACGTGTGCGTGTGTGTGTGTGTGTGACGTGTGTGTGTGACGTGTGTGTGTGTATGTGACGTGTGTGTGTGTGTGACGTGTGTGTGTGTGTGTGTGACGTGTGTGTGTGACATGTGTGTGTGTGACGTGTGTGAGTGTGTGACGTGTGTGTGACGTGTGTGTGACGTGTGTGTGTGACGTGTGTGTGTGTGTGTGACGTGTGTGTGTGTGTGTGTTACCGTCCGTCCCGCGACATGGACCTCTCTCTGTTTCCTGTATTTGATCTCCACTGTGGAGAGACCGATCACAGATGGGGTCATCATTTCGATTAAGTTCAAAGTTCAAATTTTATTTTGGTCACATACACCTTTCGGTGTAGTGAAATTATTTTGCCATGCAGCACATAAAAAAGTATACAACATAACAATAAAAGATAGTTTCAACATCAAAAGTCACAAAGTCCAGTTCCATCCCCATGTCCACCCATAGTCGGGCCTCCTTACTCGAGACCGTGGCTTCCGGACCCGACAGGGCCGCGCCGAATGGAAAGTTCAGTGCCGCCGCCCGCAGCCGCTCCACAGACCCGCAGCTCCGCAACGGACCCAGCTCCAGTTCAGCGAAGTCACCGCCAGCCCCGTAATGGCGCTCCAGCACTGCACCGCCGTCCTCCGACCCGCAGCTCCGCCGCCGCTGCTGAGCCGGTGCCGCCGCCGCCGCCGCTGCTGAGCCGGTGCCGCCGATGCTGAAGCTCCAGGCGGTCCCCTCAGGAGACGCCGCTCCAGGCCCGCTGTTAGGCCGCGGGGACAGGTCGAAGCTGCCGGCCGGAGAAAAGCTGCATCTCCGACCAGGTAGGGACCCTGAAAATTAGTTTCCCCCTCCCCTCGCCCCTCCCCCACACATAAAAAGCTAGAACTACTCAAACCAAATCACTAAACTAACTAAAAATAAGAAAAAGAAACGAAAAAAAACAGACAGCTGCAGGCTAGGCAGCCATAGGACGGCGCCCCTCCCCTTGCAATGCTTAACATCTCTGTTCACTTCCCCGTTGTCAACCTGAGCTTTTGCTCACTTGTCACTTTCATTGTGTGTCCCGTCCCAGTGTGAGCCCTCCCTCGCTCTCCTACACTGATCTAATGAGGCTGAGCAGAGGCTGGGGGACCGCCTGCCTTTGAACCCGGCATCTCGCAGCTTCCCGATTCAACATTGTCCACAACCGTTACACACAATAATCACCGTCTTCACAATTGTGAGGTGAGGTTATCCATTTGTGAGGTGAGGTTATCCATTTTGGTGGCAAAAACAGGAAAGCAGACTATTATCTAAATGGTGGCCGATTAGGAAAAGGGGAGATGCAGCGAGACCTGGGTGTCATGGTACACCAGTCATTGAAAGTAGGCATGCAGGTGCAGCAGGCAGTGAAGAAAGCGAATGGTATGTTAGCTTTCATAGCAAAAGGATTTGAGTATAGGAGCAGGGAGGTTCTACTGCAGTTGTAAAGGGTCTTGGTGAGACCACACCTGGAGTATTGCATACAGTTTTGGTCTCGAAATCTGAGGAAGGACATTCTTGCCATAGAGGGAGTACAGAGAAGGTTCACCAGACTGATTCCTGGGATGTCAGGACTGTCTTATGAAGAAAGACTGGATAGACTTGGTTTATACTCTCTAGAATTTAGGAGAATGAGAGGGTATCTTATAGAAACTTACAAAATTCTTAAGGGGTTGGACAGGATAGATGCAGGAAGATTGTTCCCGATGTTGGGGAAGTCCAGGACAAGGGGTCACAGCTTAAGGATCAGGGGGAAAACCTTTAAAACCGAGATGAGAAGAACTTTTTTCACACAGAGAGTGGTGAATCTGTGGAACTCTCTGCCACAGAGGGTAGTCGAGGCCAGTTCATTGGCTATATTTAAGAGGGAGTTAGATGTGGCCCTTGTGGCTAAAGGGATCAGAGGGTATGGAGAGAAGGCAGGTACAGGATACTGAGTTGGATGATCAGCCATGATCATATTGAATGGCGGTGCAGGCTCGAAGGGCCGAATGGCCTACTCCTGCACCTAATTTCTATGTTTCTTACAACAACTGTTGGTCGTGGGTGAATGATTGAAACGTCCCCGGATCCACAGTGTATTTATTCACCTGATCCGTTCCTCGTCATTCCCCTCTCCTGCCCTTCACATCTTACACAACATTTGTTTTCCCGCTACACTTGTGTCACACCTGTCACCATCTGACATTGTTCAGGCCTGATGAGACCCTGTCAATGTGAACCAGGAATTCTGTTCCTCACTGTAGCTGCCTGACCCGCGCGGAACTTCCCTCATTGTTCTGCACTTATTTCCAGCCTTGTTTGGATTGACCTGTGACTCTGATAGTCATTGTCTCTGATGCTCATTGTTCAAATGTAACACTGGTTTCTCCTTCCAGAGCTGGAACGGCGCAAATCCATCGTAGAAAATGGTAAGAATTTAGTATAGAAATATTCACAAATGAGAATCAATGGCCACACAGTGGTGCTGCTGGGAGAATTGATATCTCACAGTGCCAGAGACGAGGGTTCGATCCTGACCTCGGGTGCTGTCTGTGTGGAGTTTGCATGTTTTCCCTGTGACGGGTTTCCTCCGGGTGCTCCGGTTTCCTCCCACATCCTGAAGGCGTGCGTGTCTGTGCGTTAATTTCAGGAATGCCGCTGATGTACAAGCCCCAATCAGCATCAATGTTGCCGAAGTACAAGTGGGTGAGAGCCTCATGTATCTCGGTGTTAATATTCACAGTGATCTGTTGTGGACCAAGATCAGAGAATCAACAGCCAATATGTCACCCAATGTCTCCACTTGCTTAGGAGACTGAGGAGATTCAGCCTGTCTAGCCGAGATCGTAATTACTGAAAGATATAGATGTAGCCCAGTCCCACACACACCACACTCCCCACCATTGTAGATGTAGCCCAGTCCCACACACACCACACTCCCCACCATTGTAGATGTAGCCCAGTCCCACACACACCACACTCCCCACCATTGTAGATGTAGCCCAGTCCCACACATACCACACTCCCCACCATTGTAGATGTAGCCCAGTCCCACAAATACCACACTCCCCACCATTGTAGATGTAGCCCAGTCCCACACAGACCACACTCCCCACCATTGTAGATGTAGCCCAGTCCCACACACACCACACTCCCCACCATTGTAGATGTAGCCCAGTCCCACACACACCACACCCCCCCCCCACCATTGTAGATGTAGCCCAGTCCCACACACACCACACTCCCCACCCATTGTAGATGTAGCCCAGTCCCACACACACACCACACTCCCCACCATTGTAGATGTAGCCCAGTCCCACACACACCACACTCCCCACCATTGTAGATGTAGCCCAGTCCCACACACCACACTCCCACCATTGTAGATGTAGCCCAGTCCATCACACACACACCACACTCCCCACTATTGTAGATGTAGCCCAGTCCATCACACAGACAACACTCCCCACCATTGTAGATGTAGCCCAGTCCCACACACACCACACTTACCACCATTGAAGATGTAGCCCAGTCCATCACACAGACCACACTCCCCACCATTGTAGATGTAGCCCAGTCCCACACACACTACACTCCCCACTTCTTCATGGCGGCCCAGTGATGTCTCGGCTCTGACAATTCGAGGGATCTAATCGGTAACAACACCAAGAGCAGCCCCGGGCCGCCACGTTCCCCGACTGCTGAAGCTCGCTAACGTGGAGGGAGACACGCCCCCTTGTGAGGCAGACGTGATCCCTGCCTCCCCTGGTGCTTTTTATTACAGTTTTATGTGAGAGCAGTGAGCACAAGTGTAATATATTTATACGTGAAATAAGTTAACTGGACTATGGAAGGTGAGGACATGTAATGAAGGGGTTTTACACACATTACATTGGTGACAGACATAGAGACAGTAACAGGCACACGCTTATTGCCCGCGCTCCATACAGTTTCTAAGTGGTGGCGCAATCAGAGCGGAGGCTCAGCTCGTCATGATGTTGACTATAAAAAATGATTCGCTTCATATAGAAATGACATTATTAACACAGATCAGTGGAAAAATATTTATATTATTTTGTTATTATTTTCTTTACTTTTCTTAACAGCTATTTTCATTGGGAGTGTGACAGGTACGGGTCTGCCTCCCTTGACCACATGTCCCTGCTATGGACTGTATGTAGTGATACTGCACGGGGTCTATCAGGAGCTTCTTGCTATAAAATTAATTGGAGATTAGATTTCAGACAGTTCTCTTCATATCAGTCTTGTTTGTTGTTTCTGTTTTCAGAGTGGAAAAGGATACGAGGCCACCAAGGTAAGATCTTGGTTTGTGTGTGTGCGTATATAGATACATAGATACATAGAAAATAGGTGCAGGAGTAGGCCATTCGGCCCTTCGAGCCTGCACCACCATTCAATATGATCATGGCTGATCACATCCAACTCAGTATCCTGTTCCTGCCTTCTCGCTATACCCCCTGATCCCTTTAACCACAAGGGCCACATCTAACTCCCTCTTAAATATAGCCAATGAACTGGCCTCAACTACCCTCTGTGGCAGAGAGTTCCAGAGATTCACCACTCTCTGTGTGAAAAATGTTTTTCTCATCTCGGTCTTAAAGGATTTCCCCCTTATCCTTAAGCTGTGACCCCTTGTCCTGGACTTCCCCAACATCGGAAACAATCTTCCTGCATCAAGCCTGTCCAACCCCATAAGAATTGTGTAAGTTTCTATAAGATCCACACAGCTACCACTCTCTGAGTAAAGAAGTTCCCCCTCATGTTACCCCTAAACTTCAGTCCCTTAATTCTCAAGTCATGTCCCCTTGTTTGAATCTTCCCTACTCTCAGTGGGAAAAGCTTTTCCACGTCAACTCTGTCTATCCCTCTCATCATTTTAAAAACCTCTATCAAGTCCCCCCTTAACCTTCTGCGCTCCAAAGAATAAAGCCCTAACTTGTTCAACCTTTCTCTGTAACTTAGCTGCTGAAACCCAGGCAACATTCTAGTAAATCTCCTCTGTACTCTCTCTATTTTGTTGACATCCTTCCTATAATTAGGCGACCAAAATTGTACACCATACTCCAGAATTGGCCTCACCAATGCCTTGTACAATTTTAACATTACATCCCAACTTCTATACTCAATGCTCTGATTTATAAAGGCCAGCACACCAAAAGCTTTCTTTACCACCCTATCTACATGAGATTCCACTTTCAGGGAACTGTGCACAGTTATTCCCAGATCCCTCTGTTCACCTACATTCTTCAATTCCCTACCATTTACCATGTACGTCCTATTTTGATTTGTCCTGCCAAGATGTAGCACCTCACACTTATCAGCATTAAACTCCATCTGCCATCTTTCAGCCCACTCTTCCAACTGGCATAAATCTCTCTGTAGACTTTGAAACTCTACTTCATTACCCGCAACCCCACCTATCTTAGTATCATCTGCATACTTACTAATCCAATTTACCACACCATCGTCCAGATCATTGATGTACATGACAAACAACAGTGGACCCAACACAGATCCCTGTGGCACCCCACTCGTCACTGGCCTCCAACCTGACAAACAACCATCCACCATTACTCACTGGCATCTCCCATTCAGGCACTGTTGAATCCATCTTGCTACTCCACCATTAATACCCAACCATTGAACCTTCTTAACCAACCTTCCATGAGGAACCTTGTCAAAGGCCTTACTGAAGTCCATATACACAACATCCACTGCTTTACCCTCATCAATTTCCCGAGTAACATCTTCAAAATATAAATTGTAAATAGCTGGGGTCCCAGCACTGAGCCTTGCGGTACCCCACTAGTCACTGCCTGCCATTGTGAAAAGGACCCGTTTACTCCTACTCTTTGCTTCCTGTTTGCCAGCCAGTTCTCTATCCACATCAATACTGAACCCCCAATACCACGTGCTTTAAGTTTGTATACTAATCTCTTATGTGGGACCTTGTCGAAAGCCTTCTGAATGTCCAGATATAACACATCCACTGGTTCTCCCCTGTCCACTCTACTAGTTACATCCTCGAAAAATTCTATAAGATTCGTCAGACATGATTTACCTTTCGTAAATCCATGCTGACTTTGTCCAATGATTTCACCACTTTCCAAATGTGCTGCTATCCCATCTTTAATAACTGACTCCAGCAGTTTCCCCACTACCGATGTTAGACTAACTGGTCTGTAATTCCCCGTTTTCTCTCTCCCTTCCTTTTTAAAAAGAGGGGTTACATTAGCTACTCTCCAATCCTCAGGAACTACTCCAGAATCTAAAGAGTTTTGAAAAATTATCACTAATGCATCCACTATTTCTGGAGCTATTCCTTAAGTTCTCTGGGATGTGTGTGTATGTGTGTGTATGTGAGAGCGCTTGTGTTGTGTATATATGTGTTTGTGAGAGAGCTTGTGTTGTGTATATATGTGTGTGTGGGTGTGTTGTGTATATATGTGGGTGTGTGAATGTGTGTGGTGTGTATATGTGTAATGCATGTGTGTGTGTGTGAGTGTGTGAATGGGTGTGCGTGAGCTTGTGTTGTGTATATATGTAGGTGTGTGTGTATGGTGTGTATGTGTGCATGTGTGTGCTTGAGTGTGTGTTTTTATGTGGGTGTGCGTGAGTGAGTGAGTGAGTGTGTGTGTGTGAGTGTGTATGTGTGGGTGTACGTGAGTGTGTGTGTGTGTGGTGTGCGCGAGCGTGTTTGAGCGAGTCTGTGTGAATGTGTGTGCGTGAGTGTGTGTGTTATGTATATACAGTGGCTTGCAAAAGTATTCATACCCCTTGAACTTTTCCACATTTTGTCACGTTACAACCACAAACGTAAATGTATTTTATTGGGATTTTATGTGATAGACCAACACAAAGTGGTGCATAATTGTGAAGTGGAAGGAAATTGATACATGGTTTTCAAATTTTTTTACAAATAAAAAACTGAAAAGTGTGGAGTGCAAATGTATTCAGCCCCCTTTACTCTGATACCCCTAAATAAAATCCAGTGCAACCAATTGCCTTCAGAAGTCACCTAATTAGTAAATAGAGTCCACTTGTGTGTAATCTAATCTCAGTATAAATACAGCTGTTCTGTGAAGGCCTCAGATGTTTGGTAGAGAACATTAGTGAACAAACAGCACCATGAAGCCCAAGGAACACACCAGAGAGGTCAGGGATAAAGTTGTGGAGAAGTTTAAAGCAGGGTTAGGTTATAAAGAAATATCCCAAGCTTTGAACATCTCACGGAGCACTGTTCAATCCATCGTCCGAAAATGGAAAGAGTATGGCACAACTGCAAACCTACCAAGACATGGCCGTCCACCTAAACTGACAGGCCGGCAGGGCTGCCAACTCTCACGCTTTCAGCGTGAGAATCACGCCCTGGAGCAATTTCTCACGCCCTCACGCTCACGACCGAGTTCTCACGCTGAGTTCAGTCCCTGCGCAATTTGTCCTTTAGCGCCACGTGCCAGGGATCTGTGCGGTCCGGGGAAGCTCGTCAGTTGGCGGCTGTAAGTAACGTTGCGCCTCTTCTCTTGGTTGGATGTGCAGCCGCCGACTGTAGATCCAACCAAGCAGCCGGAGATGGAACTAACCAGGTGAATCAGTTGTCAAATCTGGGGGGGGGGGGACGGGTGTTTCGGAATGGCCATAAGTTAAGTATAAATATGAGGAGTCCTCAGTAGTGTGTTTAGATCTTTTGCAAACTGTTCCCAATATGCAATATACGGGTTTTCGGCCCGTAACCCGAAAAACCGCATTTTTCTTTTTCAATTCGTTTTTGCGGGGTCGGGGCAGGCGAGCCGACCTGAGAACTGCGGACAGTGCGAGTGTCCCGGGCCGTCGGGGGCGTCTGAAACGCCGCTGCCGCGAGAGTCTCTGTGCCGAAGGGACAGACTCTTAAAGGGAGGTGGAGAGAGAGAGAGATAGAGGGCAGAAGGAGACAGGGAGACAGGGGGGAGAGAGAGGGGGGGGGGAGGAGAGAGACAGGGGGGTGAGTGAATGGAGAGAGAGAAGAGGGAGATGGGAAAGAGGTAGGGGAGAAAGGGGGGAGAGTGAGGTGGGAGGGGAGAGAGGGAGGGGTGAAAGGGAAGAGAGAGAGGGGGTGGAGAGGGTTGGAGAGAATGGGAGAGAGAGGGGTGGTAAAAGAGAGAGGGGGAAGAGGGAGAGAGGGGGAAGGAGAGAAACAGGGGAAAGAGAGAGAGATGGGGGGAGCAAAGAGAAAGAGGAGATAGAGAGAGAGGGAAGAGAGAGCCAGGGGAAGAGTGAGGTGGGGGGGAGATATGGGGGAGAGAGAGGGAGAGAGAGGAGGAGAGAGGAGGAAAGAGAGATGAGAGAGAGAGAGGGGAGAGTGTGTGGAGAGGGAGAGAGGAGAGAGAGAGAGAGAGGGGAGACAGAGAGGGGAGAGTGTGTGGAGAGGGAGAGGGGGGGATAGGGAGGGAGAGAGAGAGAGAGAGAGGGGGACGTGAGGGAGAGAGAGAGAGGGGGGGAGAGAAGGGGAGAGAGAGTTAGGGGAAAGGGGGGAGAGGAGAGAGGGGGAGAGAGAGGGGGAGAGGGAGGGGGAGAGAGAGAGGGGGAGAGAGAAAGGGGCGGAGAGAGGGGGGGGGGAGAGAGGGGTGAGAGGAGAAACAGAGAGGGAGAGAGGAGAGAGAGAGAGAGAGGGGAAAGAAAGATGGAGGGGAGAGAGGGGGGTTGAGAGGAGAGAGAGTGCATCCTGGAGGACAACCAGTGGCTGCTGGAAGTAAGTACCAAGCACTGGGTAGAAACGGTGGAAGATAGTTGACTTCAAATGGGGGTGGTTGGTGAAAGCATCCTGCTTGCCTGCTAGATTTTCACTTACTGTAACTGCAGGAAAAATGTTTCCGATGTTGGGGGCGTTCAGAACCATGGGTCACAGTTTAAGAATAAAGGGGGGGGCCAGTTAGGACTGAGATGAGAACAAACTTTCTTCACGCAGAGACGTGAATCTGTGGAATTCTCTGCCACAGAAGGCAGTGCAGGCCAATTCACTGGATGTTTTCAAGAGAGAGTTACATTTAATTCTTGGGGCTAACAACATCAAGGGATATGGGGAAAAAACAGGAAAGGGGTACTGATTTTAGATGAATAGCCATGATCATATTGAATGGCAGTGCTGGCTCGAAGGGCCGATGGCCTATTCCTGCAACTATTTTCTATGTTTCTATGCTAGAGTATATGGCAATAAAACTCGATCACTTGATTTTGAATCATTCATGCATGGTGGAGGTATAATGTAGTCATAGAGTGATACAGTGTGATAACAGGCCCTTCGGCCCAACATGCCCACACCCGCAAACATGTCCCAGCTACGCTACCTGCTTTTGGTCCATACCTCCAAACCTGTCCTATCCATGGATTAGTCTAACTTTTTCTTAAATGTTGGGATGGTCCCTGCCTCAACTACCTCCTCTGGCAGCTTGTTCCATACACCCATCACCCTTTGTGTGGATAAAGTTACCCCTTAAAAAGTTACCTCTTAAAAATACTTCATACAAAAAACATTGAAATCATACTTCTACAGTGCACTAAAACATGATTTTAATACATCAAATTTCAAAAAGTTCCTACCCTTGGAGGGGGGACATCTTTCTTCCACACCCTTTCCCCACTCGGTTGGTCCACTCCCTCACCGGGTACCCCCAAGACCAGTGGTCAGTGATCGCACAGCTTCCCCCCTTTCAAAAACGTTCCTATCCAATTTAAAGCATATATATTGTATTCAAGTGTAAGTTAAAAGACTGGCTGCAGTATGCACCATATTACACAATTCCAATGGGAGGGGGAAGAAGAAAGCCATTGTTGAAAAAAACCATAAGAAGTTCCGTTTGCAGTTTGCCACAAGCCATGTAGGGGACACAGCAAACATGTGGAGGAAGGTGCTCTGGTCAGATGAGACCAAAATTGAAGTTTTTGGCCTAAATGCAAAACGCTATGTGTGGCGGAAAACTAACACTGCACATCACCCTGAACACACCATCCCCACTGTGAAACATGGTGGTGGCAGCATCATGCTGTGGGGATGCTTTTCTTCAGCAGGGACAGGGAAGCTGGTCAGGGTTGATGGGAAGATGGATGGAGTCAAATACAGGGCAATCTTGGAAGAAAACCTGTTAGAGTCTGCAAAAGACTTGAGACTGGGGCGGAGGTTCACCTTCCAGCAGGACAACGACCCTAAACATACAGCCAGAGCTACAATGGAATGGTTTAGATCAAAGCATATTCATGTGTTAGAATGGCCCAGTCAAATTCCAGACCTAAATCCAATTGAGAATCTCTGGCAAGACTCGAGAATTGCTGTTCACAGACGCTCTCCATCCAATTTGACTGAGCTTGAGCTATTTTGCAAAGAGGAATGGGCAAAAATTTCAGTCTCTAGATGTGCAAAGCTGGTAGAGACATACCCCAAAAGACTTGCAGCTGTAATTGCAGCGAAAAGGTGGTTATACAAAGTATTGACTCAGGGGGGCTGAATACTTTTGCACGCCACACTTGTCAGTTTTTTATTTGTAAAAAATTGTGAAAACCATGTATCCTTATCCTTCCACTTCACAATTATGCACCACTTTGTGTTGGTCTATCACATAAAATCCCAATAAAATACATTTACGTTTGTGGTTGTAACGTGACAAAATGTGGAAAAGTTCAAGGGGTATGAAAACTTTTGCAAGCCACTGTATGTGGGTGTGCGTGAGTGTGTGAATGTGTGAGCGTGTGTGGGTGCGTGTGTGTGTGGGGTGATGATATTGAGATTTCCCGTCCGAGAGCCGAAATTTAAGTCAAGACTTTGTCTTATAAGTATCTACAAGTACTCTCCTGATAAGAGGATTATACTGTACCAACCTATTTCTCAAAGATTACTTCACTAATCTAGTCACAGCTGAAGGGGGGTCAAATGATACTTGATAGACAGGCAAATGATACTTAAAGGGTTGACTGTGGAGATGGAATGGCAAAGATTTAAGGATCGCATGGATGAACTACAAAAATTGTTCATCCCTGTCTGGCGAAAAAATAAAATGGCGCAGGTGACTCTTCCGTAGCTAACGAGGGAAATTAAGGATAGTGTTAAATCCAAGGAAGAGGCATATAAATTGGCCAGAGGAAGCAGCAAACCAGAGGACTGGGGGACATTTAGAATTCTACAGAGGACAAAGGGGTTAATTAAGATGGGGAAATAGAACATGAAAGAAAGCTTGCGGGAAATATAAAAACTGTCTGTAAAAGCTTCTTCAGGTACGTGAAGAGGAAAAGATTAGTGAACACAAATGTAGGTCCCTTACAGTCAGAAACTGGTGAATTTATAATGGGAAACAAGGAAATGGCAGAACAGTTAAACAAGTACTTTGGTTTGTCGTCACTAAGGAAGACACAAACAATCTCCCAGAAATACATGCGGACCAAGGATCTAATGGGAGGGAGGAACTGAAGGGAATCCACTTTATTCAGGAAATGGTGTTAGGTAAACTGTTGGGACTGAAGATAGATAAATCCCCAGGACCTGATGGTCTGCATCCCAGAGTACTCAAGGAGGTGGCCTTAGAAATCGTGGATGCATTGGTGATCATTTTCCACACCAACCAGCGATCCCCACATACTAACACTATCCTACACCCACTAGGGACAATTTACACATACGCCAATTCAATTAAACTACATTCCTGCACGTATTTGAAGTGTGGAAGGAAGGAGAAACCCCACGCGGTCACGGGGAGAACGTATAAACTCCACACAGACAGCACCCGTAGTCGGGATTGAACCAGGGTCTCCGGCGGCTCAAGCGATGTAAGGCAGCACCACCGTGGCCGCCCTGGCGTTTAGGGGGTCCTACTGCAGTTGTCCTGGTGGGACCACATCTGGAGTATTGTGTGCAGTTTTGGTCTCCTAATTTGAGGAACGACATCCTTGCTATTGAGGGAGTGCAGCGTAGGTTCACCAGGTTAATTCCCGGGATGGTGGGACTGTCATATAGAAACATAGAAATTAGGTGCAGGAGTAGGCCATTCGGCCCTTCGAGCCTGCACCGCCATTCAATATGATCATGGCTGATCATCCAACTCAGTATCCCGTACCTGCCTTGTCTCCATACCCTCTGATCCCCTTAGCCACAAGGGCCACATCTAACTCCCTCTTAAATATAGCCAATGAACTGGCCTCGACTACCCTCTGTGGCAGGGAGTTCCAGAGATTCACCACTCTCTGTGTGAAAAAAGTTATTCTCATCTCGGTTTTAACGGATTACCCCCTTATCCTTAAGCTGTGACCCCTTGTCCTGGACTTCCCCAACATCGGGAGCAATCTTCCTGCATCTAGCCTGTCCAACCCCTTAAGAATTTTGTAAGTTTCTATAAGATCCCCTCTCAATCTCCTAAATTCTAGAGAGTATAAACCAAGTCTATCCAGTCTTTCTTCATAAGACAGTCCTGACATCCCAGGAATCAGTCTGGTGAACCTTCTCTGCACTCCCTCTATGGCAATAATGTCCTTCCTCAGATTTGGAGACCAAAACTGTACGCAATACTCCAGGTGTGGTCTCACCAAGACCCTGTACAACTGCAGTAGAACCTCCCTGCTCCTATACTCAAATCCTTTTGCTATGAAAGCTAACATACCATTCGCTTTCTTCACTGCCTGCTGCACCTGCATGCCCACTTTCAATGACTGATGTACCATGACACCCAGGTCTCGCTGCATCTCCCCTTTTCCTAGTCGGCCACCATTTAGATAATAGTCTGCTTTCCTGTTTTTGCCACCAAAATGGATAACCTCACATTTATCCACATTATACTGCATCTGCCAAACATTTGCCCACTCACCCAGCCTATCCAAGTCACCTTGCAGTCTCCTAGCATCCTCCTCACAGCTAACACTGCCCCCCAGCTTAGTGTCATCCGCAAACTTGGAGATGTTGCCTTCAATTCCCTCATCCAGATCATTAATATATATTGTAAATAGCTGGGGTCCCAGCACTGAGCCTTGCGGTACCCCACTAGTCACTGCCTGCCATTGTGAAAAGGACCCGTTTACTCCTACTCTTTGCTTCCTGTTTGCCAGCCAGTTCTCTATCCACATCAATACTGAACCCCCAATGCCGTGTGCTTTAAGTTTGTAAACTAATCTCTTATGTGGGACCTTGTCGAAAGCCTTCTGGAAGTCCAGATACACCACATCCACTGGTTCTCCCCTATCCACGCTACTAGTTACATCCTCGAAAAATTCTATAAGATTCGTCAGACATGATTTACCTTTTGTAAATCCATGCTGACTTTGTCCAATGATTTCACCACTTTCCAAATGTACTGCTATCCCATCTTTAATAACTGACTCTAGCAGTTTCCCCACTACCGATGTTAGACTAACTGGTCTGTAATTCCCCGTTTTGTCTCTCCCTCCCTTCTTAAAAAGTGGGGTTACGTTTGCTACCCGCCAATCCTCAGGAACTACTCCAGAATCTAAAGAGTTTTGAAAGATTATTACTAATGCATCCACTATTTCTGGAGCTACTTCCTTAAGTACTCTGGGATGCAGCCTATCTGGCCCTGGGGATTTATCGGCCTTTAATCCATTTAATTTACCCAACACCACTTCCCGGCTAACCTGGATTTCACTCAATTCCTCCAACTCCTTTGACCCCTGCTATTTCCGGCAGATTATTTATGTCTTCCTTAGTGAAGACGGAACCAAAGTAGTTATTCAATTGGTCCGCCATATCCTTGTTCCCCATGATCAACTCACCTGTTTCTGACTGCAAGGGACCTACATTTGTTTTAACTAATCTCTTTCTTTTCACATATCTATAAAAACTTTTGCAGTCAGTTTTTATGTTCCCTGACAGTTTTCTTTCATAATCTATTTTTCCTTTCCTAATTAAGCCCTTTGTCCTCCGCTGCTGGTCTCTGAATTTCTCCCAGTCCTCCGGTATGCTGCTTTTTCTGGCTAATTTGTACGCATCATCCTTCGCTTTGATACTATCCATGATTTCCCTTGTTATCCACGGATGCACTACCTTCCCTGATTTATTCTTTTGCCAAACTGGGATGAACAGTTTTTGTAGTTCATCCATGCAGTCTTTAAATGTCTTCCATTGCATATCCACCGTCAACCCTTTTAGAATTAATTGCCAGTCAATCTTGGCCAATTCACGTCTCATACCCTCAAAGTTACCTTTCTTTAAGTTCAGAACCATTGTTTCTGAATTAACAATGTCACTCTCCATCCTAATGAAGAACTCAACCATATTATGGTCACTCTTGCCCAAGGGGGCACGTACAACAAGACTGCTAACTAACCCTTCCTCATTACTTAATACCCAGTCTAAAATAGCCTGCTCTCTCGTTGGTTCCTCTACATGTTGATTTAGATAACTATCCCGCATACATTCCAAAAAATCCTCTTCCTCAGCACCCCTGCCAATTTGATTCACCCAATCTATATGTAGATTGAAGTCACCCATTATAACGGTTTTGCCTTTGTCGCACGCATTTCTAATTTCCTGTTTGATACCATCTCCAACTTCACTACTACTGTTAGGTGGCCTGTACACAACATCCACCAGCGTTTTCTGCCCCTTAGTGTTTCGCAGCTCTACCCATACCGATTCCACATCCTGCAAACTAATGTCCTTCCTTTCCATTGCGTTAATCTCCTCTCTAATCAGCAACGCTACCCCACCTCCTTTTCCTTTCTCTCTATCCCTCCTGAATATTGAATATCCCTGGATGTTCAGCTCCCAGCCTTGGTCACCCTGGAGCCATGTCTCCGTGATCCCAACTATATCATAGTCATTAATAGCTATCTGCACATTCAACTCATCCACCTTATTACGAATGCTCCTTGCATTGAGACACAAAGCCTTCAGGCTTGTTTTTACAACACTCTTACCCCTTATACAATTTTGTTGAAAAGTGGCCCTTTTTGATTTTTGCCCTGGATTTTCCGGCCTGCCACTTTTACTTTTCACCTTGCTACCTATTGCTTCTACCCTCATTTTACACCCCTCTGTCTCTACGCTCACACATTTAAGAAACCCTTTCCCTTTAACTCCATCCTCCACTAGCCCATTCGACACCCCACCCCCCTTATTCAGTTTAAAACCACCCGTGTAGCAGTGGCAAACCTGCCTGCCAGAATGCTGGTCCCGCACCTGTTAAGATGCAATCCGTCCCTTTTGTACAGTTCCCCCTTACCCCAAAACAGATCCCAGTGATCTAAGAACCTAAATCCCTGCCCCGTGCACCAGTTCCTCAGCCACACGTTCAGGTCCCGTATCTCCCTGTTCCTGCTCTCGCCAGCACGAGGAACTGGAAGCAAACCGGAGATAACAACCCTGGAGGTCCTGCTTTTCAGCATTTTTCCGAGCTCTCTAAAGTCACGCTGCAGAATATTCATCCCCTTCTTTCCGACATCGTTTGTGCCGACATGCACTACCACTTCCGGATGTTCACCTTCGCCCTTGAGGATTTTCTGCACTCTGTCCGTGACATCCTGGATCCTGGCACCAGGAAGGCAGCACACCACCCTCGCATCCCGTCTGTTGCCGCAGAAACCCCTGTCCGTACCTCTCACAATGGAGTCTCCCACTACAATGGCGTTGCCTGCCTTAGGCCTTTTTGGTTTTGGCTCAACAGCCCTATTCGCATCACAAGCCAGTCCGCCGCCCAGTGTAAACACCTCTTCTGTCCCGACAGCTTCTAAGTGGGTGAACCTGTTCACAAGAGGTACAACACCCGGGGACGTTGGCATTCCATGCTTCCCTCCCGTTCTCACTGTCTCCCACCTTCTCTCTTCCAGTACCTTAGGTGTAACAATCGTACTGTAGGACTTGTCGAGGAACGACTCCGTTTCTCGGACGAACCGGAGGTCATCCACTTGCTTCTCCAGTTCCCCAACACGGCCTTTCAGGAGCTCTACCAGGAATCAGTCTGGTGAACCTTCTCTGCACTCCCTCTATGGCAATAATGTCCTTCCTCAGATTTGGAGACCAAAACTGTACGCAATACTCCAGGTGTGGTCTCACCAAGACCCTGTACAACTGCAGTAGAACCTCCCTGCTCCTATACTCAAATCCTTTTGCTATGAAAGCTAACATACCATTCGCTTTCTTCACTGCCTGCTGCACCTGCATGCCCACTTTCAATGACTGGTGTACCATGACACCCAGGTCTCGCTGCATCTCCCCTTTTCCTAGTCGGCCACCATTTAGATAATAGTCTGCTTTCCTGTTTTTGCCACCAAAATGGAGAACCTCACATTTATCCACATTATACTGCATCTGCCAAACATTTGCCCACTCACCCAGCCTATCCAAGTCACCTTGCAGTCTCCTAGCATCCTCCTCACAGCTAACACTGCCCCCCAGCTTAGTGTCATCCGCAAACTTGGAGATATTGCCTTCAATTCCCTCATCCAGATCATTAATATATATTGTAAATAGCTGGGGTCCCAGCACTGAGCCTTGCGGTACCCCACTAGTCACTGCCTGCCATTGTGAAAAGGACCCGTTTACTCCTACTCTTTGCTTCCTGTTTGCCAGCCAGTTCTCTATCCACATCAATACTGAACCCCCAATGCCGTGTGCTTTAAGGTTGTAAACTAATCTCTTATGTGGGACCTTGTCGAAAGCCTTCTGGAAGTCCAGATACACCACATCCACTGGTTCTCCCCTATCCACGCTACTAGTTACATCCTCGAAGAATTCTATAAGATTCGTCAGACATGATTTACCTTTTGTAAATCCATGCTGACTTTGTCCAATGATTTCACCACTTTCCAAATGTGCTGCTATCCCATCTTTAATAACTGACTCTAGCAGTTTCCCCACTACCGATGTTAGACTAGCTGGTCTGTAATTCCCCGTTTTCTCTCTCCCTCCCTTCTTAAAAAGTGGGGTTACGTTTGCTACCCGCCAATCCTCAGGAACTACTCCAGAATCTAAAGAGTTTTGAAAGATTATTACTAATGCATCCACTATTTCTGGAGCTACTTCCTTAAGTACTCTGGGATGCAGCCTATCTGGCCCTGGGGATTTATCGGCCTTTAATCCATTTAATTTACCCAACACCACTTCCCGGCTAACCTGGATTTCACTCAATTCCTCCAACTCCTTTGACCCGCGGTCCCCTGCTATTTCCGGCAGATTCTTTATGTCTTCCTTAGTGAAGACGGAACCAAAGTAGTTATTCAATTGGTCCGCCATATCCTTGTTCCCCATGATCAACTCACCTGTTTCTGACTGCAAGGGACCTACATTTGTTTTAACTAATCTCTTTCTTTTCACATATCTGTAAAAACTTTTGCAGTCAGTTTTTATGTTCCCTGCCAGTTTTCTTTCATAATCTATTTTTCCTTTCCTAATTAAGCCGTTTGTCCTCCTCTGCTGGTCTCTGAATTTCTCCCAGTCCTCCGGTATGCTGCTTTTTCTGGCTAATTTGTACGCATCATCCTTCGCTTTGATACTATCCCTGATTTCCCTTGTTATCCACGGATGCACTACCTTCCCTGATTTATTCTTTTGCCAAACTGGGATGAACAATTTTTGTAGTTCATCCATGCAGTCTTTAAATGTCTTCCATTGCATATCCACCGTCAACCCTTTTAGAATTAATTGCCAGTCAATCTTGGCCAATTCACGTCTCATACCCTCAAAGTTACCTTTCTTTAAGTTCAGAACCATTGTTTCTGAATTAACAATGTCACTCTCCATCCTAATAAAGAACTCAACCATATTATGGTCACTCTTGCCCAAGGGGGCACGTACAACAAGACTGCTAACTAACCCTTCCTCATTACTCAATACCCAGTCTAAAATAGCCTGCTCTCTCGTTGGTTCCTCTACATGTTGATTTAGATAACTATCCCGCATATATTCCAAAAAATCCTCTTCCTCAGCACCCCTGCCAATTTGATTCACCCAATCTATATGTAGATTGAAGTCACCCATTATAACGGTTTTGCCTTTGTCGCACGCATTTCTAATTTCCTGTTTGATACAATCTCCAACTTCACTACTACTGTTAGGTGGCCTGTATACAACACCCACCAGCGTTTTCTGCCCCTTAGTGTTTCGCAGCTCTACCCATACCGATTCCACATCCTGCAAACTAATGTCCTTCCTTTCCATTGCGTTAATCTCCTCTCTAATCAGCAACGCTACCCCACCTCCTTTTCCTTTCTCTCTATCCCTCCTGAATATTGAATATCCCTGGATGTTCAGCTCCCAGCCTTGGTCACCCTGGAGCCATAATAATAATAATAATAATATATCTTTTATTGTCATTGCACGTCAGTGCAACGAGATTTAGTGTGCAGCTCCACTGATGTCCAGGAAAGGTAAATAAATACAATACATAAATAAACAAGCTGAATTGATTGACGTGACCATCTGAGGGAGACTGTCCAAAGGGGGTGGGTGGGGGGGCACTCATTAGGGCCGGTTCAGAGCCGCTATAGCTCTTGGGATGAAACTGTTCCTGAGTCTGGAGGTTCGGGCGTAGAAGGCCTTGTAACGTCTGCCGGAGGGAAGTAGTTGAAACAGACCGTGGCAGGGGTGTGATGAGTCCTTATGGATGCTGAGGGCCTTCCTGAGGCACCGCGTGTGGTAGATGCCCTCCAAGGCTGGTAGCTCTGTCCCGATGATCCTCTGCGCTCTGTTGACGACGCGCTGAAGAGCTCTCCTCTCCGCCTCCGTGCAGCTGAGATACCACACAGAGATGCCATACGTTAGTATGCTCTCTGTGGTGCAGCGGTAGAACGTTGTCAGCAGCTGTTGGGGCAGACCAGTCTTTTTTAATGTCCTCAGGAAGAACAGTCGTTGCTGTGCCTTCTTGACCAGCGCGGCGGTGTTTGTGGACCATGTGAGGTCTTCTGAAATGTGAGTGCCCAGAAACTTAAAGCTGGACACTCTCTCCACACTTTCCCCATAAATGGAGATTGGGTCGTATTCTCCAGAATGGGACCTCCTGAAGTCAATGATCAGCTCCTTGGTCTTGGAGGTGTTTTGTGCCAAGTTGTTATTGGCGCACCAGTCCGCCAGGTTCTGCACCTCCGCTCTGTATTTTGTTTCATCATGTCTCCGTGATCCGTGATCCCAACTATATCATAGTCATTAATAGCTATCTGCACATTCAACTCATCCACCTTATTACGATTGCTCCTTGCATTGAGACACATTGAGACACAAAGCCTTCAGGCTTGTTTTTACAACACTCTTACCCCTTATACAATTTTGTTGAAAAGTGGCCCTTTTTGATTTTTGCCCTGGATTTTCCGGCCTGCCACTTTTACTTTTCACCTTGCTACCTATTGCTTCTACCCTCATTTTACACCCCTCTGTCTCTACGCTCACACATTTAAGAAACCGTTTCCATTTAACTCCATCCTCCACTAGCCCATTCGACACCCCACCCCCCTTATTCAGTTTAAAACCACCCGTGTAGCAGTGGCAAACCTGCCTGCCAGAATGCTGGTCCCACACCTGTTAAGATGCAATCCGTCCCTTTTGTACAGTTCCCCCTTACCCCAAAACAGATCCCAGTGATCTAAGAATCTAAATCCCTGCCCCGCGCACCAGTTCCTCAGCCACACGTTCCGGTCCCGTATCTCCCTGTTCCTGCTCTCGCCAGCACGAGGAACTGGAAGCAAACCGGAGATAACAACCCTGGAGGTCCTGCTTTTCAGCATTTTTCCGAGCTCTCTAAAGTCACGCTGCAGAATATTCATCCCCTTCTTTCCCGATGTTGGGGGAGTCCAGAACCAGGAGTTACAGTTTAAGAATAACGGGTAGGCCATTTAAGACTGAGATGAGGAAAAACGTTTTCACTCAGAGAGTTGTGAATCTGTGAAATACTCTGCCCCAGAAGGCAGTGGAGGCCAATTCACTGGATGCTTTCGGGAGAGAGTTAGATTTAGCTCTTTAGGGCTAACGGAATCAATGGATATGGGGGAGAAGGCAGGAACGGGGTACTGATTTTGGATGATCAGCCATGATCACATTGAATGGTGGTGCTGGCTCGAAGGGCCGAATGGCCTACTCCTGCACCTACTGTCTACGTTTCTATGTAACAATCTGAGTTTAGCAAAAAGCATTTGTGCCCGAGAAGTGAACAAGCCTGTGTGTATGTGTGTGTGTGTGTGTGTGTGTGTGATTCTGTGTGTGTGTGATTCTGTGTGTGTGTGCGTGTGTGATTCTGTGTGTGCGCGTGTGATTGTGTGTGTGTGTGTGTGTGTGTGTGTATGTGATTCTGTGTGTGTGTGTGTGAGATTCTGTGTGTGTGTGTGTGATTCTGTGTGTGTGATTCTGTGTGCGTGTGATTCTGTGTGTGTGTGTGCGTGTATGTGATTCTGTGTGTGTGTGTGTGATTCTGTGTGTGTGTGTGATTCTGTGTGTGTGTGTGTGTGTGATTCTGTGTGTGTGTGTGATTCTGTGTGTGTGTGTATGTGAGTGATTCTGTATGTGTGTATGTGTGTGTGTGTGTGTGATTCTGTGTGTGTGTGTGTGATTCTGTGTGTGTGTGTATGTGTGTGTGATTCTGTGTGTGTGTGTGTGCGTGTATGTGATTCTGTGTGTGTGTGATTCTGTGTGTGCGTGTATGTGCTTCTGTGTGTGTGTGATTCTGTGTGTGTGTGTGTGTGTGTGATTCTGTGTGCGTGTGTGTGTGAATGTATGTGTGTGTGATTCTGTGTGTGTGTGTGTGTGTGCGTGTATGTGATACTGTGTGTGTGTGATTCTGTGTGTGTGTGATTCTGTGTGTGTGTGTATGTGTGTGATTCTGTGTGTGTGTGTGTGTGTGTGTGTGTGTGATTCTGTGTGTGTGATTCTGTGTGTGTGTGTGTGTGTGTGTGTGTGTGTGATTCTGTGTGTGTGTGTGATTCGGTGTGTGTGTGATTCTGTGTGTGTGTGTGTGTGTGTGTGATTCTGTGTGTGTGTGTGTATGTGTGTGTGATTCTGTGTGTGTGTGTATGTGTGTGTGTGTGTGTGTGATTCTGTGTGTGTGTGTGTGTGTGTGTGTGATTCTGTGTGTGTGTGATTCTGTGTGTGTGTGTGTGTGTGTGTGTGTGTGTGTGTGTGTGTACGTGTGTATACGTGTATGAGTAAAGTATTTTGCTGTACCCCTTCCCCTGTCTCTTTCTACGGAGGGAGCAGAGGGAAGCATGAGAATGAAGAAGTGTCCAGACCCTAGACGTGTTCTGTCATTTCCTTACACATGTGTTGCCTGACCCACGGACTTCCTCCAGCAGTTTGTTTTTATTTCTCGCCATTCACCCGCTTCCCGTCCACTTCCACCCCAATTAGGAAACTCCGTGAAACATGTTTTAGTCCATGGGATGTTGGTGGGCGGGAAAACGCCGGGATATCGTCCAGTTGTCCGCCCGCCTGTGCCTGAGGCCGAGCGGCCTCTCCCCCGGTCCCGGGGCCGCGCTGCCCGAGTCTCCCCCCGACCCCCGGGGACTCTCTGATTCTCTGCTTCTCCCCCCAGTCTCCGTCACCCTGGATGTGGAAACAGCGAATCCGTGGCTCGAGGTGTCTGAGGATCGGAAGAGGGTGAGACGGACCGAGCCCGTGAGGAGTCTCCCTGACACCGGGAAGAGGTTTACAGTCTGGGCGTGTGTGCTGGGATCGGAGGGATTCACATCGGGGAGACATTACTGGGAGGTGGAGGTGGCGGGGAGTGAGTGGTGGAGGCTGGGAGTCGCCGCAGAGTCTGTGGAGAGGAAGGGAGATGGGAAGGGAGATGACGACCTGACCCCGGAGACTGGAGTCTGGAGCATCAGGCGGCAGGATGACGAGTGTGTTGCATTCACCTCCCCTCCATCCCCTCTCCCCGCCCGTCCCATCCCCGGGAGGGTGGGAGTTTATCTCAGTTACGAGTCCGGGACAGTTTCATTTTACGACGCGGACACCAAGTCCCATCTCCACACCTTCACTGGGAATAAATTCACGGAGAAACTTTATCCTTTCTTCGAGACTTGGTATGAAGACCAGTGGCTGAGAATCTGCTCCGGTTCCGCTCCGGGTGTGTAAAAGGGTCGGGTCCCGGGACCGGCGTCAGGAGCGGGGCTCAGGGGCTGTGGGGCAGAAACCCGGTGGACAACAGGTCGGCGCTGAACGAACGGCTCCCATTTAATTCCCAAATTCGGTGTCGTGAAACAAACCCCAGTGAACGCGGAAATAAAACCAGGGGGAATGTAAATGTGGCCTTGCCGAGGCAGCATGAAGTGTAGATGTGTACAAAATCACGAGAGGAACAGATCGGGTAGATGCACAGAATCTCTTGCCCAGAGTAGGGGAATCGAGGACCAGAGGACATAGGTTCAAGGTGAAGGTGATAAGACATCTGAGGGGTAACTTTTTCACACAGAGGGTGGTGGGTGTATGGAACAAGCTGCCAGAGGAGGTAGTTGAGGCTGGGACTATCCAATCGTTTATGCAACAGTTAGACAGGTACATGGATAGGACAGATTTGGAGGGATATGGACCAAGCGCATGCAAGTGGGACTAGTGTAGATGGGACATGTGGGCCGGTGTGGGCAAGTTGGGCCGAAGGGCCTGTTTCCATACTGTATCACTCTATGACCAAGAGTCAATGGAAGGGGAGGTTGGTTTGCGCGATGGTCTGGGCTGTGTGCACAGCTCTCAACTGTCACCCATTCCTCCTCTCCATGGATGCTGCCTGTCCCGCTGAGTTACTCCAGCATTCTGTGTCCTTCTTCAGTGTAAACCTGCATCTGCAGTTCCTTCCTACAGATAAAATGCTTTCTGCGGCGCATAGAGTACTAGTGTGATACAGTGTGGAAACAGGCCCTTCGGCCCAACTTGCCCATACTAGCCAGCAATGTCCCAGCTACACTAGTCATAGAGTGATACAGTGTGGAAACAGGCCCTTCGGCCCAACTTGCCCACACCGGCCAACAATGTCCCAGCTACACTAGTTACAGAGTGATACAGCGTGGAAACAGGCCCTTCGGCCCTACTTGCCCATACTAGCCAACAATGACCCATCTACCTAGTCATACAGTGATACAGTGTGGAAACAGGCCCTTCGACCCTACTTGCCCACACCGGCCAACAATGTCCCATCTACACTAGTCACAGAGTGATACAGTGTGGAAACAGGCCCTTCGGCCCTACTTGCCCACACCAACCAACATGTCCCAACTACACTAGTCACAGAGTGATAGTGTGGAAACAGGCCCTTCGGCCCTACTTGCCCACACCAACCAACATGTCCCATCTACACCAGTCTCAACAAAGCTCTTGTGGCGGCCCCTGGTGGTGAGCCACGCACTGTACATAACCTTCGGCTCTGGATAGACAATAGACAACAGGTGCAGGACTAGGCCATTCGGCCCTTCATGTCCTGGTGACCAGAGGTGGTGGTCACGGGTGCCCCTGGGGTTATTTAAGGTGGTAATCCCGTGTGCGCGCACGGGTTGGTGGGTTTTGTTATATATTTTACATTTTTATTACACAAATACTTTTATTCAAAAACTAAAAATAAAGATACAGTATTAACACAATCAAAGGCTGCCTATGTTGACAGTTCATCAAATTAGACAATAGACATTTCGTTTGGACCTCAAGGGGTCCAAATGACAATAAATTGTATTGTATTTGAATTGTAATTGTATTGTATTAATATGACGCCAACTTTATCAACAAACACTCGACCTCCCGCGGCGACCAGCATTCACGGACGGTCTCCAGAGTCCCCGTGGACACCTCGTGTGTGTTCCCTCTCCACACACTGATGGTAACAACAGCGAGGTGAAGCTGCATCCTCCACTCTGCAACCGTGCTCTCTGCCAGCTTCCATCCGCGGCTGTATCCTCAGCCACTGGTCCCCCTCCCCGGGGAACACACACACATATATATACACACTCACATATATACATATAGAGTCATGTCAAGAGAGTTTGTTGTCATGTCTCCCAGATAGGACAATGAAATTCTTGCTTGCTGTAGCACAACAGAATATAGTAAGCATAAATACAGAACAGTTCAGTGTGTCTACATAGCATAGACCATATATATACACATAAATAAACAGATAAAGTGCAATAGGCTGTTATAGTTTGTTTGAGTTGAGTGTAATAGCCTGATGGCTGTGGGAAAGAAGCTGTTCATGAACCTGGATGTACCAGATTGCAGGCTCCTGTACCTTCTAGCTGATGGCAGTGGAGAGATGAGTGTGGCCAGGATGGTGTGGGGCCCTTGATGATGCTGGCACCCTTCTTGAGGCAGCAACTGCGATAGATCCCTTCGATGGTGGGGAGGTCAGAGCCGATGATGTACTGGGCAGTGGTCACAACTTTCTGCATTCTTTTCCGCTCCTGGACGATGAAGTTGCCGAACCAAGGCACGATGCAACCGGTCAGCATGCTCTCTACTGTGCACCATTATAAGTTCGAGAGAGTCCTCCTTGACAAACCGACTCTCCGGAATCTTCTCAGGAAGTAGAGGCGCTGATGTGCTTTCTTTACAATTGCATCAGTGTGCTGGGACGAGGAAAGATCTTCGGAAACATGCACGCCCAGGAACTTCTTGACTCTTCCCCCATATAAACGGGATTGTGGGTCCCTATCCTACACCTTCCAAAGTCCACAATCAGTTCCTGGTGTTGAGAGCCAGGTTATTGTGCTAGCACCATTTGGTCAATAGGTCGATCTCACTTCTATACTCTGACTCGTCCCCATCAGTGATGCGTCCCACAACAGTAGTGTCGTCGGCGAACTTGATGATGGAGTTTGTAATATGTCCGGCTACACAGTCATGAGTTTAGAGTGAGTACAGCAGGGGGCTGAGCACGCAGCCTTGAGGTGCTCCCGTGTGTGTATACACACGCACACGCATATATATGCACACACACGTACACAAATATATATAAATACACATACATACTGTTACGACTCCCGAATGCAAGTACTTCAGAGCCACGTAACACAAGTCAAAAACCAGGTTCAGGTTCAAAAAACAGTTTTAATTATTCATTGGAACACAAAACTCAAACCTGATTTAAACAACCCAGTCAGGGATATGGATAAACCGACAAACAATTTAACAATGCTCCAGCCAGCCACACCATGGGCCGTCGAACCGGAGATTCCAAAACCTGCCCAAAGAGATACAACCTTGAAACCAAAATACACGAAAACTCTAAGGTCAGCCCTTATCCGTCCCAATACAATCTCTGTTAACAAGGAATGGTGAAAATACACAAAGTTCTATGCCATGTGGTCAGGCTGCCTCGGCCCCCACCAACAGACTGCTCATCAGTCAGAGTCCACGACGAAGAGAAGATAATCCTGGGAAGCTCTCGTATTTATACTCCACATGAGTCACCCGTCACCTGACGCAGCTGGGCCAATCGGGTACAGCAGCCTTTAACCCCTCGATTCCAGACTCACAGCCACGAGGCCTGTACTTGGGATAGAAACAGAGAAAGGTAAGTACATAGCATTCACCAGGAGGGGGAAGCGCCTAACACCCCCACCCAAAGATACTGAATAAGTTTCTGAAAATGAACTAAAAAAAACACCACCAAATTTCAGCAACTATTCAGTAACACAGACATCACTGGCGCGACAATGCATCAGCCAATACATTATCCTTGCCACGGATATGCCAGTCAAATGAGACAACCGCAAGGGAAGCGTCTCCAAAGCCTCAGAGTTACTCAGCTTTCCCTGCGTTACTGCCACAGACAACCGTGCCTCCCCCACATCACCACCCGTGTCAGGGGGCAGCACCACTGCAGCCAAAACATGCTTAATATCTAACAATTTCAGTACCTGACCAAAAACCTTCGACATGAAGTTGGTACCTTGGTCACTCTGCACAACCTTGGGCAAACCGAACAACGAAAAAAACTTAGTGAGAGACTTAACAATTGCAGAGGCAGTAATTCTACGCAAAGGGACCACCTCCGGAAAGCGGGTAGTCGCACACATAATTGTTAATAAAAACTTGTTGCCCACCCTTGTCCGAGGTAGAGGGCCCACACAATCAACTAGAATCCGCTCAAACGGCTCACCGACCACAGGGATTGGATATAAAGGCGCAGGAACAATCGATTGGTTCGGCTTTCCTGCCACCTGGCAAATGTGACAACACCTGCAGTGCTGTTTCACGTCCTTTTTCAACCCTGGCCAAAACAAATTCCGTAAGATGCGGTCATACGTCTTATTGACCCCCAAATGTCCACCCAGAGGACCATCATGAGCCAAACAGAGTATCTCGTCCCTATACCGACGAGGCATCACAATCTGATCAACCACGCTCCAATCATCATGCCCAGATACATCCAAGGGAGACCACTTTCGCATCAGTAAGCCATCCCTTAGAAAATACCCCTTTGCTGTGGAATCCATATCCCCCTCAGGCACTGCGCAGTCGCACAGATCAGATAAACCTGGATCACTCTTTTGCTCCTCAACCAGCCGGTCACGTGACAGTGACACCGGCACATTTCCAGACACTATCCCATCTTGAGATGGAGAAACACCCTTCACAACACAGGATCTATCATCCTGATCCCCAAAAATGCTCTCACTCAGGTCCACCACATCCTCAAACTTCGCTTGGCTCTTAGCCATAGCCCTCGTGACAGCACAAGCAGCGAAGACCTTTGGATGCTGCATAGCCAATCTATCAGGACTCTGCACCATCGGAACAGCCGTCACCTCAGGAGTGACTAAAACTCTACCTCCTGCCAAGTCATTCCCCAAAATCACAGAAACTCCCCCAACGGGAAAACACGGCCGTAACCCAACAGTTACCCGGCCTGAAACCAACTCGGACTCGAGACGCACGGTATGCAAAGGCACTACCATGTCATCCATCCCGAATCCTACCACTGGGACACTTGACCCAACCGATGATTCCCCAGAAAACGGCAGTACACCATCCAATATAAAGGACTGAGTAGCACCAGTATCACGCAAGATGGATACTGGAACTCTATCACCCCCATCCTCTAGAGAAACAAAACCATTCATGATGAACGCAGAATAATTCCTACACTCATCAGACTCAGGCACCTCAGGTACGACAGGTGCCTTCTGTGCACCCACCAAAGCCACAGGCTTTGCATTTTTCTGCTTCAGAACGGGACACGACTTTAACATGTGCCCTCTCCTTCTACAATAGTAGCACACAGGACCTTCATCAGTCCTTACATTTCCGTTAACCCTATCAGCTCTGACCTCCCCCTGTATCAACGTGCTGCCACTTGCAGGCACAGAAACAGCTTTGACACTGCCACCGGCGACACCACCACGATCAACCGGCCGTGCACCAAAACTATAGGATCGCCCAACAAAATCAGATTTATGAGTCAATACATACTCATCTGCCAACACCGCAGCCTTAGACACCTCATTCACCTTCTGCTCATTAAGGTAAGTAGTAACCCTCTCAGGGAGACAGTTCTTAAAGTCTTCCATAATCATCAAAGCCCGCAGTAGCTCAAAATCCTTCACTCCTTGAGAAGCGCACCACC
Source organism: Amblyraja radiata (assembly GCF_010909765.2). Lineage (NCBI taxonomy): Eukaryota > Metazoa > Chordata > Chondrichthyes > Rajiformes > Rajidae > Amblyraja > Amblyraja radiata. The sequence goes on along the minus strand of NC_045985.1, from coordinate 1,532,442 downwards.
TGTCAAAAAGTGCCTCCTTCTCCCTAGCAAACTCCACATAAGTCTGACTATCAAACTTCCTAAAGTGCCGGAACTTCTGCCGGTACGCCTCTGGAACTAATTCATAAGCCCTTAATACTGTAGACTTCACACACTCATAGTCCAGACTGCATTCAACAGATAAAGACGAGTACACCTCCCGTGCTTTACCCACAAGGACACACTGCAATAGCAAGGTCCACACGTCCCTAGGCCACTTCAAGGACAAAGCCACCCGTTCAAACACTGTGAAATACTTGTCCACATCCCTCTCACGAAACGGGGGAACCAGGCGGATGTTCTTGCTCATATCAAACTCCCGTTCCCTAGAAGAAACCCGGGAATTATCTATTTCTTTTTCCCGCAGCTGAAATTCAGCCCTTTTGGTTTCCTCCTCAAGCTCAAGCCTTCATTTCAAGAACATGCATGAGCTCTTTCTCTTTTAACAAAGAGGCAATTCTCTGTGACTCAAGCTCCATCTCCTTCAGTTTAATGATGACCTCCATGTTCTGAACTGGCTGAACAGAAGGTGGGGGACTGTCTGCACCACCAGGCAAAACCTCAGCCTCCACCAACGCAGCCCACAACTCCGATTTAATGGAGTGTTTCTTTGAATGCTTGTCAATAGTCACGGCATAGTTCTCAGCCAGCAAAATCAAATGCTCCTTCGTACATCTATCAAACAACTCCCGACTAGGAGCCTCAACAAATTCTTTCACCTTAAATTCCATTTTCTAATGTAGCCCCAAACCACCAGCTAAAACTTGGGCCTTAATGCTACCACAAACAGGGAAGAAAAAATTCCCTCTCAACACACAGACTTCCTCAGTCCAGAAGCCTACCAAAAATAATCCCTAAAAACGTCTAGGGTCCTCAAAACTTAGGACGAGCCCCCATTTTGTTACGACTCCCGAATGCAAGTACTTCAGAGCCACGTAACACAAGTCAAAAACCAGGTTCAGGTTCAAAAAACAGTTTTAATTATTCATTGGAACACAAAACTCAAACCTGATTTAAACAACCCAGTCAGGGATATGGATAAACCGACAAACAATTTAACAATGCTCCAGCCAGCCACACCATGGGCCGTCGAACCGGAGATTCCAAAACCTGCCCAAAGAGATACAACCTTGAAACCAAAATACACGAAAACTCTAAGGTCAGCCCTTATCCGTCCCAATACAATCTCTGTTAACAAGGAATGGTGAAAATACACAAAGTTCTATGCCATGTGGTCAGGCTGCCTCGGCCCCCACCAACAGTCTGCTCATCAGTCAGAGTCCACGACGAAGAGAAGAGAATCCTGGGAAGCTCTCGTATTTATACTCCAGATGAGTCACCCGTCACCTGACGCAGCTGGGCCAATCGGGTACAGCAGCCTTTAACCCCTCGATTCCAGACTCACAGCCACGAGGCCTGTACTTGGGATAGAAACAGAGAAAGGTAAGTACATAGCATTCACCAGGAGGGGGAAGCGCCTAACACATACACACACACATTTATACACACACACATATATATACACACACACACATATATATATATATATACACACACGTATATGCACACACATTTATAGAAACACAAGTAAATACATATATATATATGCACACACACAGTCGCACAAACACATATCCACACACACACGTAACTATATATACGCATGCCTCGCTCTCATATTCCTTTCGCTTGCATTTGTCTTTCGCTTGGTTGAAGTGGAAAGGCTGAGCGCCCTCAGAGCCACAACTCCCTGTCCTGAATCCACTGTTTCAATTTAAAGATTTAATGGGAATCTGAGAGACAACTTTTCCACACAGGGTGGTGGGTGTATGGAACAAGCTGCCGGAGGAGGTCCCTGAAGCAGGTACTATAACAACATGTAAAATATATTTGGACAGATACATGGATTGGAAATGTTTAGCGGGACATGGGGCGAACACAGGCAAACGGGACCAGTGGAGATGGGCAGGCAGGGGCAAGTTGGGCCGAAGGGCCTGTTTCCGTGCTGTGTGACCCTATGACTCTCAGATTCTGTGTGAGGTTGTGGATTCTGAGATGAGGATCATGAATCTAAATAAACAACGGGGTGAAAGAAAGAGGGTGAGAGGAATTGGTTGATAGATTAGCAAAAGCTGACACCGACGGAGAGCGTGGACAAACGACAACTGTTGTACACTTCTGTTTGGGTATATTCTAGACAATAGGTGCAGGAGGAGGCCATTCAGCCCTTCGATCCAGCACCGCCATTCAATGTGATCATGGCTGATCATCCCCAATCAGTACCCCGTTCCTGCCTTCTCCCCATATCCCCTGGCCCCGCTATTTTTAAGAGCCCTGTCTAACTCTCTCTTGAAAGTATCCAGAGAACCGGCCTCCACCGCCCACTGAGGTAGAGAATTCCACAGACTCACAACTCTCTGTGTGAAAAAGTGTTTCCTTGTCTCCGTTCTAAATGGGTTACTCCTTATTCTTAAACTGTGGCCCCTGGTTCTGGACTCCACCAACATCGGGAACATCCACCCCCCCCCCCCCCTCCCTCCCCCCCCCAATACCGTGACAGCACTCGGACAATCCTCAGTCGCGGGTTTATTTTAAATATAAGACTTTATTAAACGTTAAGTTAAAAGTGAAAAGTCACAAACTGGAGCGGTGCCACAGAGGGGGGGGGGGGGGGGGGGGGGGGGGTGGTAGAGAGTCCCCGGGTCTGAGGATGGATTTCACACCAAAGTGAAACACAGCTGTGATGGCCATTCACTGGAACCCTGACAACCCAGCGTTGAGAAGCTTTACCCAACTTTGGTAATGTTTACTTTTCTTTAGTTCAGAGATACAGCATGGAAACAGGCCCTTCGGCCCATCGTGTCCTCGCCGATCGCCCGTTCAAACATGCACAATGTTACCCCAGGGGCTGCTGGAAGGTGGAAGCCCTGCGGAGAGTGCTCTGGTTTTCCGCTGAAGTTACAGTGGGAATCTGGGAGAATCCCGCCCGGATTTCCTGACTTGCATCTTACGCTGTTGTTTAACCAAACATACCTTTAATGCATCTGTTTTGTTTCACGTTCCAATAAAACACAGCACCGTGGGCGGCAATGAGAAGACAAATGGCGAGGACCAGCGGCAGGACCCAGTCAGGAACTCCAGCAGGAAAGATATCATCTGCAGAGTGAAGACAGTGAATCAGACAGTGACAGTGTAAGGGGGGAGGTACAGTGAGACCTGGGTGTCCTTGTACACCAGTGACTGAAAGTTGGCGTGCAGGTACAGCAGGCAGTGAAGAAAGCTAACGGAATGTTGGCCTTCACAACAACAGTATTTCAGTATAGGAGTAAAGAGGTTTTTCTGCAGTTGTATAGGGCTCTGGTGAGACAACATCTGGAGTATTGCGTACAGTTTTGGTCTCCTAATTTGAGGAAGGACATCCTTGTGGCTTACTGCCACAACAGATCAACGTTGGATGCGATCTCGCTGGCCCTCCACTCCGCTCTGGACCACTTGGACAACAAAAACTCGTATGTCAGGCTGTTATTCATCGATTACAGCTCGGCATTTAACACAATCATCCCCTCCAAGCTGGTTACCAAACTCGCAGAACTGGGTCTCTGCGCATCCCTCTGCAATTGGATCCTCGATTTCCTCATTCACAGGCCAGTTTATTCGTATTGGTGGAAATGTGTCAGCTGATAACAATCAGCACAGGAGCACCTCAAGGCTGCGTGCTCAGCCCCCTGCTGTACTCACTCTATACTCATGACGGCGTAGCCAGTCACATTGCGAACTCCATCATCAAGTTCGCTGATGACACCACTGTTGTGGGACGTATCACTGATGGGGACAAGTCAGAGTATAGAAGAGAGATCGAGCAACTGTCCATATGGTGCCAGCGCAATAACCTGGCCCTCAACACCAGCAAAACCAAGGAACTGATTGTGGACTTTGGAAGGAGTAGGAGGAGGACCCGGCTCGGACAAAACTCTGATTATTAATAACCCATTATCTGTTATTTGCACTTTATCAGTTTATTTATTCATGTGTGTGTATATATTTATATTATGGTATATGGACACACTTATCTGTTTGGTAGTGAATGCCTTCTGTGTGCTGAAGCAAAGCAAGAATTTCATTGTCCTATACAGGGACACATGACAATAAACTCACTTGAAACTTGATTGAGGCAGTGCAGAGTAGGTTCACAAGATTGATCCCTGGGATGGCGGGACTGTCATACGAGGAAAGATTGAAAAGACTGGGCTTGTATTCACCGGAGTTTAGAAGGATGAGCGGGGGGCTTCTTATAGAAACATATAAAATTATAAAAGGACTGGACAAGCTAGATGCAGGAAAAATGTTCCCAATGTTGGGCGAATCCAGAAACAGGGGCCACACCTAAAAAAAAGGGGAGGCCATTGAAGACTGAGGTGAGAAAAAACGTTTTCACCCAGAGAGTTGTGAATTTGTGGAATTCCCTGCCACAGAGGGCAGTGGAGGCCAAATCATTGAATGGATTTAAGAGAGAGTTAGATAGAGCTCTAGGGGCCAGTGGAATCAAGGGATATGAGGAGAAGGCAGACACGGGTTATTGATTGGGGACGATCAGCCATGATCACAATGAATGGTGGTGCTGGCTCGAAGGGCCGTATGGCCTCCTCCTGCACCTATTTTCTATGTTTCACACACTCACAGGCACACACACAGACACACAAAAACGCACTCACACAGATGCACACACATGCGCACACACACATCGCAGCTGCCCCAGCAACCTCCTGCTGTGACGTCAGCATATATATCAGGATAAATATCTGTATATATATCAGCATATATTTTTCTATATATATGTGCGTGTGTATTTAAAATACATATATATATATATATATCAGTATATATATCAGTATGTCTGTGTGTGTACAATATATATATATATATATACATATATATATATATATATATTAAAAATTTGGTGAGAGAGGGGAGAGAGAGGGGGGGGGAGAGAGTGGGAGAGGAATGAGAGACAGATAGAAATGAGAGGGAGCGAGAGAGTGAGGCGAATGATAGAGAGTGGGGGAGAGAGAGGAATGAGAGAGGGAGGGAGGTAGAGAGGGGAGGGGGAGAGAGAGAGACAGAGTGGGAGAGAGAGAGGATAGATGCAGGATGCACCACTCTGCGAAAAAAAGCGTAGTATGACGTGTGTGATTCTCGACGCCATTTTGTGATCTATAATCTATAATCCGCTCTATAATCTTTGATAGATAGATAGATAGCTAGCTAACTCTGCATCAGCCCTCACAGTGTCTGTACTCTCTACCACACACGTACACACGGCATCAGACCAGTGTCTGTACTCTCTACCACACACGTACACACGGCATCAGATCAGTGTCTGTACTCTCTACCACACACACACACACACACGGCATCAGACCAGTGTCTGTACTCTCTACCACACACACACGGCATCAGACCAGTGTCTGTACTCTCTACCACACACACACACACGGCATCAGACCAGTGTTGACAACCCGCTGGGTATTAGGTGTGATTGGCTTCTGACCTCGACACCAACCTCCACACACACACACACTCTCAGACACACACTCACACACACTCACACACTCACACACAGACACACACACACTCACACACACTCACACTCACACTCATACACACACAGACACACACACACAATCACACACACACACACAGACACACACACACAGACACACACACAATCACACACAGACACACACACACACACACTCACAGACACACACACACACTCACACACAGACACACACACACACTCACACACAGACACACACACACTCACACATATATCGGTCTATCATTACATATATATATTAATTGATTTGGCGAACTGTACACTGCAAGGGCCAGGAAACGAGCGGGTAAGATTATCTCTGACCCCTCTAACTCTGGCCACAAACTCTTTGAATCATCTCCCTCTGGAAGGCGACTGCGGACTGTCAAAGCTGCCACAGCCAGATATAAAAAGTTTTTTTCCACGAGTAGTTGATCTACTCAATAACCAAAAATCTGTAGCCTCCTTTTGCTCCGGTATTTTATTTAATTCACATGTTTAATCAATAATGTTTAATGATTAATGTTTTATGTTTTATGTGTCATTGGTAACTATCAATGTATGTCATGTTGTCACTTGCAGTCAGAGCACCAAGGCAAATTCCTTGTATGTGAATACTTGCCCAATAAACTTATTCATTCATTCATTCATAACATGGGCCACGGAACCGGGTGCTGCAGCCTCCCACTTTTTTGGCTAGACATGTTTCAATGTCTCTGTCTTTGGACGAGACGCTGCTGTGCTCTGAGCAACCTGGTCATGGGTGTTGGAGAGCCGGGGCGGATGGAGGGAGGGATGGATGGAAGCAGAAGCAGCGGGGGGGGGGGCAGATGCGGACGGGGAGCCGGGGCTGGCGAGTGTTTGCCGGGCTGGCGAGTCGCTCGCTGCAGCTCTGACCATGGAGCAGTCTCAGTGCAAGAGTCCCGGGCCGTCTGAGGCATTGTGCCGCTGCCGTGAGAGTCTCTGCGCCCAATTCGCCCTGGTGACCGGCATGGACCTGCCTGCAGCTCTATCTACCACTGCTTCTACCCAGTGTTTGGTACTCCAAGATGCACTGAGCCGCAGCCTGGTCCATGCCAGTCACCAGGGCGAATTCATATCATAGTGGGGGTGGTTGGAAAAAGCATTCTGCTTGCCTGCTAGATTTTCATTTACTGTAACTGCAGGAAAAAATGTTCCAGATGTTGGGGGAGGCCAGAACCAGGCGTCACAGTTTAAGAATAAGAATCTGTCGAATTCTCTGGCACAGAAGGCAGTGGATGATATTCACTGGATGTTTTCAAGAGTGGTGGAGGTATAATGTAGTCATGGAGTGATATAGTGTGAAAACAGGCCCTTCGGCCCAACTTGTCTACACCCACCAACATGTCGCAGCTACATTTACCTGCTTTTGGTCCATATCCCTTCAAACCTGTCCTATCCATGTATCAGTCTAACTGTTTCTTAAATGTTGGGATAGTCCCTGCCTGAACTACCTCCTCTGGCAGCTTGTTCCATACACCTACCACCCTTTGTGTGGAAAAAGCTACCCCTCAGATAAATAAGTGGCTTGAAAAATGGTGCAAGGGGGAGGGATTCAAATTTCTAGGGCATTGGAACCAGTTCTGTGGGAGGTGGGACCAGTACAAACAGGACGGTCTGCACCTGGGCTGGAATGGAACCAATGTCCTTGGGGGAGTGTTTGCTAGTGCTGTCGGGGAGGATTTAAACTAATGTGGTGGGGGGGATGGGAGCATGAGCAGAGAGACAGAGGGGTGTAAAATGAGGGTAGAAGCAAAAGGTAGCAGTGAAAAGTAAAAGTGGCAGGCAGACAAATCCAGGGCAAAATCTAAAAGGGCCACTTTATGACATAATTGAATAAGGGGTAAGAGTGTTGTAAAAACAAGCCTGAAGGCTTTGTGTCTCAATGCAAGGAGCAATCGTAATAAGGTGGATGAGTTGAATGTGCAGTTAGCTACTAATGACTATGATATATTTGGGATCACGGAGACATGGCTCCAGGGTGACCAAGGCTGGGAGCTGAACATCCAGGGATATTCAATATTCAGGAGGGATAGACAGAAAGGAAAAGGAGGTGGGGTAGCGTTGCTGGTTAGAGAGGAGATTAACGCAATAGAAAGGAAGGACATTAGCTTGGTGGATGTGGAATTGATGTGGGTAGAGCTGCGAAACACTAAGGGGCAGAAAACGCTAGTGGGAGTTGTGTACAGGCCACCTAACAGTAGTAGTGGAGTTGGGGATGGCATCAAACAGGAAATTAGAAATGCGTGCAACAAAGGTAAAACAGTTATAATGGGTGACTTCCATCTACATATAGATTGGGTGAATCAAATTGGCAGTGCTGAAGAAAAGGATTTCTTGGAATGTATGCGGGATAGTTTTCAAAACCAACATGTAGAGGAACCAACAAGAGAGCAGGCTATTCTAGACTGGGTATTGAGTAATGAGGAAGGGTTAGTTAGCAGTCTTGTTATGCGTGGCCCCTTGGGCAAGAGTGACCATAATATGGTTGAGTTCTTCATTTGGATGGAGAGTGACATAGTTAATTCAGAAACAAGGGTTCTGAACTTAAAGAAAGGTAACTTTGAGGGTATGAGATGTGAATTGGCCAAGATAGACTGGCAATTGATTCTTGAAGGGTTGATGGTGGGCATGCAATGGAAGGCATTTAAAGACCGCATGAATGAACTACAACAATTGTTCATCCCAGTTTGGCAAAATAATAAATCAGGGAAGGTAGTACATCCGTGGATAACAAGGGAAATCGGGGATAGAATCAAAACAAAAGAAGAAGCATACAAACTAGCCAGAAAAAGCAGCCGACCAGAGGACTGGGAGAAATTCAGAGTCCAGCAGAGGAGGACAAAGGGCTTAATTAGGAAAGGGAAAATAGGTTATGAAAGAAAACATATTTCATGGCAGGGTACATAAAAACTGACTGCAAAAGCTTTTATAGATATGTGGAGAGAAAAAGATTAGTTAAAACAAATGTAGGCCCCTTGCAGTCAGAAACAGGTGAATTGATCATGGGGAACAAGGACATGGCAGACCAATTGAGTAACTACTTTGGTTCTGTCTTCACTAAGGAAGACATAAATAATCTGCCGGAAATAGCAGGGGACCGGGGGTCAAATGAGATGGAGGAACTGAGTGAAATCCAGGTTAGTCGGGAAGTGGTGTAAGGTAAATTGAATGGATTAAAGGCCAATACATCCCCAGGCACAGATAGGCTGCATCCAGAGTGCTTAAAGAAGTAGCCCCAGAAATAGTGGATGCGTTAGTGATAATTTTTCAAAATTCTTTAGATGATGGAGTAGTTCCTGAGGATTGGAGGGTAGCTAATGTAACCCCACTTTTTAAAAAGGGAGGGAGAGAGAAAACGGGGAATTACAGACCAGTTAGTCTAACATCGGTAGTGGGGAAACTGTTAGAGTCAGTTAATAAAGATGGGATAGCAGCACATTTGGAAAGTGGTGAAATCATTGGACAAAGTCAGCATGGATTTAAGAAAGGTAAATCATGTCTGACGAATCTTATAGAGTTTTTTGAGGATGTAGCTAGTGGAGTGGATAAGGGAGAACCAGTGGATGTGTTATATCTGGACTTTCAGAAGGCTTTCGACAAGGTCCCACATAAGAGATTAGTATGCAAACTTAAAGCACACGGTATTGGGGGTTCAGTATTGATGTGGATAGAGAACTGGCTGGCAGACAGGAAACAAAGAGTAGGAGTAAACGGGTCCTTTTCAGAATGGCAGGCAGTGACTAGTGGGGTACCAAAAGGCTCAGTGCTGGGACTCCAGCTATTTACAATATATATTAATGATTTGGACGAGGGAATTGAATGCAACATCTCCAGGTTTGCGGATGACACGAAGCTGGGGGGCAGTGTTAGCTGTGAGGAGGATGCTAGGAGGCTGCAATGTGACTTCGATAGGCTGGGTGAGTGGGCAAATGCATGGCAGATGCAGTATAATGTGGATAAATGTGAGGTTATCCACTTTGGTGGCAAAAACAGGAAAACAGACTATTATCTGAATGGTGGCCGATTAGGAAGGAGGGAGATGCAACGAGACCTGGGTGTCATGGTACATCAGTCATTGAAATTAGGCATGCAGGTGCAGCAGGCAGTGAAGAAAGCAAATGGTATGTTAGCAGTCATAGCAAAAGGATTTGAGTATAGGAGCAGGGAGGTTCTACTGCAGTTGTACAGGGCCTTGGTGAGACCACACCTGGAGTATTGTGTAGTTTTTGGTCTCCTAATCTGAGGAAAGACATTCTTGCCATTGAGTGAGTACAGATAAGGTTCACCAGACTGATTGCTGGGATGGCAGGACTTTCATATGAAGAAAGACTGGATAGACTCGGCTTGTTCTCGCTAGAATTTAGAAGATTGAGGGGGGATCTTATAGAAACTTACAAAATTCTTAAGGGGTTGAACAAGCTAGATGCAAGAAGATTGTTCCCGATGTTGGGGAAGTCCAGAACAAGGGGTCGCAGTTTAGGATAAGGGGGATGTCTTTTAGGACCGAGATGAGAAAAAAGATTTTCACACAGAGAGTGGTGAATCTGTGGAATTCTCTGCCACAGAAAGTAGTTGAGGCCAGTTCATTGGCTATATTTAAGAGGGAGTTAGATGTGGCCCTTGTGGCTAGAAGAATCAGGGGTATAGAGAGAAGGCAGGTACAGGATACTGAGTTGAATGATCAGCCATGATCATATTGAATGACGGTGCAGGCTCGAAGGGCCGAATGGCCTACTCCTGCATCTATTTTCTATGTTCCTATGATTCCTATGAAATCTTTTCCCCTTCACCTTAAAACTGTCCTCTGTTCCTCGATTCACCTACTCGGGGCATTGAAATGGATCTATCTAATGCATTTTAGATTTCTCGAAAGTGTTACTTTAAAAAAAGTAACGTTTACACAAACATACAACTTTATTAATGTCATGGTTTGATGATTCTCAATTCAATCCCCCCCCCCCCCCCCCCCCCCCCCCCCCCCCCCCCCGTGCAACACATAATTTGTATAACTTTGCAAAGTCAGGAAATGTTATGATTATTTCTTCTCCCTTTTTACAACTACAAACAAAAAAAAAGCACTTGAAATTATAACACAATTAAAAGTCAAATTGTCTGTACTGTGGAAGGCACTGGCGTCGATCTGGGGGGGGGGGGGGGGGGGGGGGGAGGGGGGATGGCCTGTATTATTATTCCCCAGTTTTTGGAGGTCAAGCAATAACAAAAATAATAATCACCTGCTCCTATCTCTCATGAGGGCTCTGCATTATCTTAAAAATACTTCAAACAAAAAACATTGAAATCATACTTTACAATGCACTAAAACATGATTTTAATACATCAAATTTCAAAAAGTCCCAACCGTGGGAGGGGGAGCTCCCCCGTCCTACAACCTCCCCTCAATGCTTCAAAATCAAGTGGTCGAGTTTTATTGCCATATATACTCAAGAATAGAAATATAGAAAATAGGTGCAGGAATAGGCCTTGTGCCCTATCGAGCCAGCACTGCCATTCAATATGATCATGGCTATTCATCTAAAAGCAGTACCCCTTTCCTGTTTTTCCCCATATCCCCTGATTTTGCTAGCTGCATGAGCTAAATGTAACTCTCTCTGGAAAACATCCAGTGAATTGGCCTCCACTGCCTTCTGTGGCAGAGAATTCCACAGATTCACAACTCTCTGGGTGAAGAATGTTTGTCCTCATCTCAGTCCAACATGGCCTACCCCTTATTCTTAAACTGTGACCCATGGTTCTGGACTCCCCCAACATCGGGAACATGTTTCCTGCAGTTACAGTAAGTGAAAATCCTGCAGGCAAGCAGGATGCCTTCTCCAACCACCCCCATTTGAAGGCCACTATCTTCCACCGCTTCTATCCAGTGTTTGGTACCTACTTCCAGCAGCCACTGGTTGTCCTCCAGGATGAACCGAGCCACAGCCTGGTCTATGCCGGTCACCAGGGCGAATTGGGCGCAGAGACTCTCACGGCAGCGGCACAAGGCCTCAGACGGCCCGGGACTCTTGCACTGAGGCTGCTCCATGGCCGGAGCTGCAGCGAGCGACTCGCCAGCCCGGCAAACACTCACCAGCCCCAGATCCCCGTCCGCATCTGCCCCCCGCCGCTGCTTCTGCTTCCATCCCTCCCTCCCTCATCCTCGGCTCTCCAACACCCACGACCAGGTTGTTCACAGCACAGCAGCTGCAGCCCCCGGTTCCGCGGCCCGTGTCCATTTCTCTGGACTCCATCTGCCATGATTCTCAGTCTGAAATAGGATCTCGACCCGAAACGTCACTCTGTAGCGGGACCTATTGGCTAAACTGTGTATTAGAGAAATTAGTGTCTGAAGAAGGGGTTCGGCCCGAAACGTTGCCCTTTTCCTTCGCTCCATAGATGCTGCTGCACCCGCTGAGTTTCTCCAGCTTTTTTGTCTACCTGTGTATTAGAAAACCCTCGTCAGAGGCCGGGTCTGTCACGTGACAGGGTTGGCGCGCGGGCTTTTGACAGTTGATGGTTGACGGTTGGCAGTTGGCGGTTGGTGTTTGACAGTTGACACTTGACAGTTGATGGTTGACAGTTGGCGGTTGACACTTGGCGGTTGGTGTTTGACAGTTGATGGTTGACAGTTGGCGGTTGACGGTTGACACTTGGCGGTTGGTGTTACACAGTTGACGGTTGGTGTTAGACAGTTGACGGTTGGTGTTAGACAGTTGACGGTTGGTGTTAGACAGTTGACGGTTGGTGTTTGACAGTTGACGGTTGGTGTTTGACAGTTGACGGCTGGCGGTTAGTGTTTGACAGTTGACAGTTTTTGTTTTTTTTAATCAAAAAATTTATTCAATTATTAAAAATAATATTGACACTACAATAAAACAAGCCAAAACCCACCACCATAATACAATACAAACATGTATCCATAATAACTACTATACAACTATGTTACAATCCTTATTGAGGATACATTCAACACCCTGCGGAGCCCAGCGGTCCCGGAACTCCCTCAGGGTGCCCGCAGACAGGGCGTATTCCTTTTCTAACCCCACCCGGGCACGGACGTAACCCCGGAAAAGGGGCAGGCAGCCGGCTCGGGTAGAGCCCTCCACCGTCTGGCGCCGTGACTCGCGGATGGCCAGCTTGGCCAGGCCCAGGAGCAACCCAACCAGGACATCTTCAGCCCTACCCTCACCCCTACGCACAGGGTGTCCAAAGATGAGGATGGTGGGTGAGAAATGCAGCCAGAAGGCAAGGAGCAGCCCCTTTAGATATTCAAACAGTGGCTGCAGCCTCACGCACTCCATGTACACGTGGTACACAGACTCTTCCAGCCCGCAACAGTGGCAGGCGGCTGGCGAGTCTGTGAACCGCGAGAGAAACAGGTTGCAGGGAACACCTCGGCGCAATACCCTCCACCCCAGGTCCCCAATGTAGAGGGGGAGAATCCCTGCGTAGAGGGACCCCCACCGGGGGCCCCCTGACAGTTGGCGGTTGGCGGTTGGTGTTTGACAGTTGACGGTTGACGGTTGGTGTTTGACGGTTGACGGTTGACAGTTGACGGTTGGCGGTTGGTGTTTGACAGTTGACGGTTGACGGTTGGTGTTTGACGGTTGACGGTTGACGGTTGGTGTTTGACGGTTGGCGGTTGGTGTTTGACGGTTGACGGTTGACGGTTGGTGTTTGACGGTTGACGGTTGACCAGCTGATGCTCTTCGCGTTAACAAGAGCTCAGAAACGGTTTTCCCTCGACCAGATACCCGTGCAGTTTAAATGTTGTTTTTACAATAAAACTATTTGACTCTACCCGTGTGGTCTCGCTACAACCTATTCCTTCTCTCCAACACATGCTGCCTGTCCCGCTACATTGGTCACCCCGTCGGTCCTAACGTTTCCGGACCCGCTGTTATGGACGCAGCCGATGACCTCGACGCCAACCCGGCCCAGCAAAACGTCACGGCCTCAAGCCTGGTTCCTGCAAATCGAGGCCCAGTTTCAGGTCCGACACAGTTACATTGCCGCCGGTTTAACCAGGTATTTCTACATGGATCAAGGAACCTCTCCTTACCTCTAACAAGCGCCGGCCGAAGGCAAGTACGAGGGCCTCCAGGATCCTGCACATGGACGGCCTCGGCGTGAACTGATGAGGGAAATGTTGTCGCTGATGGACGGTGACCGGCCTCGGCTTCTCTTTGACCAGGCGTTCGGCAGCGACTACACCGGCCCCCCTGCAAGTCGCCGAGGGAGCGGACGAGCTGTGACAAGACAAGCAGCAACATGGCGGCGCTTCCATCAGCCGGGTATCTATCTGCGGCTCCACCATTCCACCGACAACACAACGACGCAACCGGCAGCAGCGGATACCGGTCAGTGTCTGACAGTCTTGGGCCTCATTCCTACCACACATTAGGAATGTTCACCCTGAGGGAGTTCCCGCCACCGCTGGGCACCGAGGGGGGGTTGAATGTATCCTGGACAAGGATTGCAATATAGTTGTTTAGCACTTGCTTAGCATATTTGTTTGTCTTGTATTATGGTGGTGTTTTGTTTTACTGTATTGTAAATACTATTTTCATATTTGAATAAATATTTTTGATCAAAAAAAATATATAAAAAAAGATTAGGAATGTTACAACATTTTAAGATTTAAAAAAACCAAGCCTGTCATTTATTCCATCATATAAAGTTTAAAAAGGACTTTAATTTGACACCTAATTCACTTTCATATTTTAAGTATTAAAAAAGTTATGGCCATTTTCATACTCGGAAATTAGCATCTTGTCCCCTATTGCTTTTCCATTGACTTAACACAAAAGCTGTGATCGAGGACAGTCAAAAGCCCATAACTTTATTAAAAATTAAAAGAACTGAGTGAAATTTTCAGTTATTATAGATTGAAGCATTCTGGAAACAAGCATTCTTACTTGGATGGCCTGAAATTAAAGTATATAATTAGTTAATTACCTAATTAAGTAGCATGATTCGGGAGGGGCTGCTTGTTTTGCGCGGTTTTTCACTTGGTTCAGCGCTGACCACCGTTGTGGGCAGATGTGTCTGGAGAACCTGTATACTGGATATCCAACTTTTGAATAAAGATCTGTTGAAAACTCCAGTAGTCGTTTCTCAGACCACTAAAAGCTAATTACAAAATTACCCGTTGTGACGGAAATAATAATAAACGCCCAGACTGCCTTGAAAATTGAAAAATGTGATATTCTCAAGATCAGAGCTGTAATATTATTGTAACATTAAAACGAATAGTAAATACCCAACAAAAAATCATATTCATCAGTCATCAAATCAATTAAATTCATCTAAATTAAATTACTAGATCTAAACATCTATCCCATTCTTAAGAAAAGGCTAAAAATTATTTTTAAATAGCCAAAGTGTCCAAACAACAAACTAATCCCATTCACACAAGAATTCTCAATATAAACTGATGTTTAAATCTCACTTTGTCATGAATTTCTATGCCAAATGTAAGGAATTGAATGTTTAATTCTCATAAATTTTACTCTTTCTCACTGCAGCAGGCAGGGGCCATTTTATAGACATTTGTTCAAAATCCAGAAACATCCACTCTCGGGATAATCAAAATAATTATTTTTTGCACATGTCGGAGGATTATTTGTTGTATGTGACGGATGGTAGGGTGGAAGGTGAGGACAAATAATCCTCGACATTTTCGCCATCTCCAACAGGATCCCACCACTGGCCACATCTTCCCATCTCCTCCCCTGTCTGCTTTTCGCAGAGACCGCTCCCTCCCTAACTCCCTGGTCAATTCGTCCCTTCCCACCCGAACCACCGCCTCTCCTGGCACTTTCCCTTGCAACCGCAGGAAATGCTACACTTATCACTTTACCTCCCCCCTTGACTCCATTCAAGGACCCAAGCAGTCTTTCCAGGTGAGACAGAGGTTCACCTGCACCTCCTCAACCTCATCTGGTGCATCCTCTACTATAGATGTCAGCTGCTCTACATCGGTGAGACCAAGTGTAGGCTTGGCGATCACTTTGCCCAATACCTCCGCTCAGTTCGCAATAACGAAACCTGATGTCCTGGTGGCTCAGCACTTCAACTCCCCCTCCCATTCCCAATCCCTGACCTTTGTGTCCTGGGCCTCCTCCATGGCCAGAGTGAGGCCCACCATAAATTGGAGGAGCAGCACCTCATATTTCGCTTGGGCAGTTTGCACCCCAGCGGTATGAACATTGACTTCTCCAATTTCAGGTAGGCCCTGCTTTCTCCTCCTCTTCACAGCTCTCCCTCAGCCCACTGTCCCCGCCTCTTCCTTTCTTATTCCCGCCCTCACATCAATCTGAGGAAGGGTCTCGACCCGAAACGTTGCCTGTTTCCTTCGCTCCATAGATGATGCTGCCTCACCCGCTAAGTTTCTCCAGCATTTTTGTCTACCTTTGATTTTCCAGCATCTGCAGTTCCTTCTTAAACGTGTGGTTTAAATGTTGTTATTACAATAACTATTTTACTCTACCCATTTGAACTCGCTACAACCCATTCCTTCTCTCTACACATGCTGCCTGTCCCGCTGAGGTGGGTGCTGATGGAACACGTGTATGTCACAGTCTGCCCTCTCCTCATTCTCATCCACTTCACCCCCAGTACTTTTCCACCGGTCCCTCCTTCTCCTCACCTGCCTGCCTGCCACTTTCTTCTTCTTCTTCTTCTTCTTCTTCTTCTTCTTCTTCTTCTTCTTCTTCTTCTTCTTCTTCTTCTTCTTCTTCTTCTTCTTCTTCTTCTTCTTCTTCTTCTTCTTCTTCTTCTTCTTCTTCTTCTTCTTCTTCTTCTTCTTCTTCGTTTTACGGCAGCCGGCATCCACAATGTTGCATTGCTGCCACCTTCTGACTTCACTCCACAGTCCTCATGTCTTTACATTATATCCTTTTTATAAAGCCAGAGGCCCTCAAGAAATTAAACAACACCTTTACTCCTTTTCCTTCCCCTCCATACTCTAGAATGTTCTTTACTGATATATCTGTCATTCCAATTTTCTTCATTTCACTGATCAAAACTCTTCTTTCTGTTTCATATCTTCTACATGCAACTAGGGCATGCTGAACTGTTTCCGGCTGATGGCATTACTCACACATCCCAGTAGGGTGTTTTCCCAACATTTTTAATGTGCTGTTCAGGTGAGTGTGTCCTATCCTCAATCTTGCTAACACTACCTGTTCTCTCCTGTTCCCCCCTCTTCTTGCTGTAATGCCCACTCTATTTTGTAGCGAATAGAGGTGTCTCCCCTTTGTCTCCTGTTCCCAGTATTGTTGCCATTCCTGATTTATTTTCTTCCACACAATGTGTTTTCCTTCAGATTTGGATAATTGTAAGTTTACCTCTATGTTCTCTTTTTTAACGGCCTCTTTTGCTAATTTAACCACTTTTTCATTTCCTAGCACACCAATGTGTGCTGGGACCCACAACAAAGTCACGTCACAGCCCTTCCTTGTTACTTGGCTTAATAGTAGTAGAATTTCATACACTAGGTCAGGCCGCCTATGGGATGCACCAGACCCAATACTCTGGATTGCAGACAATGAGTCGCTACATATTAATACTTTGCATGGTTGCACCTGTTCTATCCACCGAACTGCCATCAAAATAGCGTACAGTTCCACTGTATATACTGCCAAATAGTTATTTGTTCTTTTGCAAATCTCAACATTCATCCCTTGCACTACCACAGCTGCCCCTGTTGTTTCAGCTACTGGGTCCTTTGATCCATCTGTGAAAATTAAGAGGTGTTCCCTGTATCTATTATATATATGGTTATGGTATTCTGTTTTTAGGTCCGAATTTTTTTCCCTCCTTTTTGCCTCCCATATCTCCAGATCAACTTTTGGGATGTTCAGTAACCATATTGGGACAGATGGCCACAATACTGCAGGGCACACTCCCCTCTCATCAGCCCAACTCTCCTCACCTGTTGCACTCAGTTGCCTCTGATCACCAATTAACCCGGTATATAGACTCTCCTCACCGTTCACACAGTGCCAGATTGTTCTCAGCATTCATGCAAGACTCTCCAGCGACTTCCCGACTGCCTACACGGATTCGAACCTGCCTGCCCCTCTTCGGAACCCTCGCTCAATCCTGAGCCTCTGTGTGAGTACGGTGTACCCATTCCTGTGTTACTACTCTGTGTTACAGTATCGTAATAAAGTTCATTACCAAATATACCTGCCTGATTCTGTGCTGCTATTGGGTCCAAGCTATACCCGTTACAGTACAATCTAGCCAACAATGGACTCAGCGCACACAACGTCTCCGTCAAACCGCTTCGAGAGGATTGAGCACACGCTCCTGCAGCACGGAGCTATGCTCACTGCCTCCAACTCCGAGGTTCGACAGGCTGTGTCAAACCAAGAGCAAGCATTGGTTGCACTAGCCACCCAGGTCCAACAGCTGACGACCACCCTCGCCCAGGCTACACCCCATGCTTCGCCTCCGGCTCCGACAGCACCAGCTCCCGGTCCGCCAGGACCATCACCTGAGCCCCGGATGGGAACCCCGGAGCGCTACGCTGGAGACCCGGAGGGCTGCAACCCATTCATCACGAACTGTTCCATTCTCTTCGCCCTACAGCCCTACACCTTCGCCCAGGAAGCGGCGAGAGTGGCATTTACCATTAATCACCTGACTGGCAGTGCTCGGCTATGGGGAACGGCTGAATGGGAGCGACGCACGCCGGCTTGCTCCTCTTTCCAGGCCTTCGCTGCGGAGCTTCGCAAGGTGTTCGGTGAGGTTTCGATGGGTCCGGACGCTGCGGGAAGTCTGCTGGGGTTGAGCCAGGGGAACCAGAGCGTCGCTGACTTCGCCATCGACTTTCGCACCTGGGCCCGTCAGAGTGATTGGAACGCCCCGGCCCAGTGTGACGCTTTCTTGCTGGGCTTGAATGACTATATCAAGGATGACTTGGTGTCCCACGACCTTCCTTCTTCTCTGGATGGGCTTATCGAGCTAACGACCCGTCTGGACCGACGCATCCTGGCGAGACGTCGGGAGAGGCGACAGGGACAGGCGGACCGCCAGCTATCCACCCAAGCTCGTTTTCCTCCGGAGACTGGACTACCCTCGTCGGGGCAACCGTCGAGGCAACCCGAACCCATGAAGGTGGGTCGCACCAGTCTCACCCCCGAGGAACGGGAATGTCGGCATCGGGGGAACCTCTGTCTCTACTGTGGCCTGGCGGGTCATTACATCTCCAAGTGTCCAGTAAAAGGCCAGACTCACCAGTAGCGGAGGAATTACTGGTGAGTCGAACCTCTGAACTTTCCGCTGCCCGACGCCCTCTTTGTCATGCCCGTCTGCTGTTGTCTGATGGTTCTCACACCCTCGCCACCTTCATAGACTCTGGTTGTGACATTAATCTTATGGACAAGGAACTAGCCCGCCAGCTAGGCATCAGTTGTGTTCCCATGCCTGAACCTGTTCCCGCCAACGCCCTCGACGGCCATCTCCTGGGGACTGTTTCTCACCAGACGGTCCCAGTGCGCATGCTCCTGTCTGGTAATCACCATGAGGCCATCCAGTTCCACATCCTGCAGTCTCCCCGTCTTCCCCTCATCCTGGGTTACCCCTGGCTTCGGCGACACAACCCCAACATCGACTGGAGGACGGGGGTCATCTTGGGTTGGAGCCCTTCCTGCCACCAAGTGTGCCTGAAGCAAGCCTCAGCTCCTCAACCGGCCACCTGCTCCAGTTCTGCTCCAGATCTGACGGGGGTCCCAGCCGAGTACCATGACTTTGGGGAGGTTTTTAGCAAGTCTAGGGCCACCTCCTTTCCTCCTCATCGGCCCTATGACTGCGCCATAGACTTCCTGCCTGGTTCCGCTCCTCCTAGGGGTCGCCTTTACTCCCTGTCCGCCCCTGAGTGAGGCGCCATGGAGAAATACAGAAACGACTCCTTGGCTGCTGGTCTCATCCATCCCTCCTCGTCTCCTGCTGGGGCTGGGTTCTTCTTCGTGGAGAAGAAGGACAAATCTCTGCGTCCCTGCATAGATTACCAGGAGGGACTCAACGGCATCACGGTGAAGAATCGCTACCCTCTCCCACTCATCTCCTCTGCTTTCGAGCTCCTGGAGGGGGCCACCATCTTTCCGAAGTTGGATCTACGCAACGCCTACCACTTGGTCCGCATCAAAGAGGGAGATGAGTGGAAGACCGCCTTCAACACTCCCACGGGACATTATGAATACCTGGTGATGACCTTTGGCCTCACCAATGCCGCGGCCGTCTTCCAAGCTTTGGTCCATGACGTTCTCAGAGACATGTTGAACAAGTACGTGTTCGTCTATATTGATGACATCCTCGTCTTTTCACGGACCAAGGAGGAACACCTACACCACGTCCAGGCAGTTCTACATCGGCTCCTGGAGAACTCGCTCTTCGTTAAAGCTGAGAAGTGCGAGTCTCACTCCCCGTCAGTCTCCTTCCTAGGATACATCGTTGGCCAAGGGAACATCAAGATGGACCCCGCCAAGGTCTCTGCTGTCACCACCTGGCCTGTTCCTGACTCCCGCAAGCAGCTCCAAAGGTTCCTGGGGTTCGCCAATTTTTACCGACGGTTCATCCGTGGCTACAGTACTGTGGCCGCACCCCTCACGGCACTCACGTCCTCCAGGGTTCCGTTCCGGTGGTCTGCCGCGGCCGACGAAGCTTTTCAGACACTCAAGACACGGTTTACATCGGCCCCCATCCTCCAAGTTCCGGACTCAGAGAGACAGTTCGTGGTGGAGGTGGACGCCTCCGACGTGGGGGTGGGAGCTGTCTGTCCCAGCGGGCTGCCGGGGACCAGAAGCTCCATCCATGCGCCTTCTTCTCCCGCCGCCTGACCCCTGCTGAGAGGAATTATAACATTGGCAACCGAGAACTGTTGGCGGTTAAGTTGGCGTTGGAGGAATGGCGTCACTGGTTGGAGGGAACCGAGCAGCCTTTCTTGGTTTGGACTGACCACAAGAACCTTGAATACCTCCAGTCCGCCAAGAGGCTCAACTCTCGTCAGGCCCGCTGGTCTCTCTTCCTCACCCGCTTCAACTTCTCCCTCTCCTACCGACCTGGGTCCCGCAACGTGAAGCCCGATGCCCTCTCTCCACAATTCTTGGCGAAGGAGGAGCCTGCCTCTGGCCCCAAGACCATCCTCCCGTCCTCGCCCAGGTTTGCCTCCCTCACCTGGGAGGTGGAGGAGAAGGTCAAGGCGGCCTTGGAGAACCAGCCGGGACCCAGCGCATGCCCTCCTGATCGCCTGTTTGTGGTTTCTGCCCTGCGGTCCGACGTCCTTCAGTGGGCCCACAGCTCTCGACTCACCTGTCATCCCGGCATTCAGCGGACCAAGGAGATGGTGCTACGAAGGTTCTGGTGGGCATCGCTGGAGGAGGACACTCGGGAGTTTGTCAACGCCTGTCCCGTTTGCAACCAGCACAAGGTCTCACACCAAGCTCCTGCGGGTCATCTGCTTCCACTGCCTTTACCCCATCGACCATGGTCCCACATCTCCCTGGACTTCGTTACCGGCCTGCCCCCATCCAGTGGTCACACCACCATCCTGACCGTGGTCGATAGATTTAGCAAGATGGCTCACTTCGTGCCCCTGCCCAAGCTTCCATCAGCCAAGGAAATTGCCGAGCTCAAGTTACTCCACGTCTACAGGCTCCATTCGTCACTGCCGCAGGACGTGGACCCAAGCCAGGGCGGCCCTTCCCCGCCCCGTGGACCGTTACGCCACGGCTGCCAACCGTCAGCGCACCCAGGCCCCCACCTACCTCGCGGGCCAGAAGGTGTGGCTGTCGACCCGGGACCTTCCCTTGAGGGTGGAGTCCAAGAAGTTGGCACCTAAGTTCATCGGTCCCTTTGAGATCCAGAAGGTCATCAACCCAGCGGCTGTGAGGCTCAAGTTGCCTCGTTCCATGCGGGTCCATCCTACGTTCCACGTGTCCAGAGTAAAGTCAGTCCGGGAGAGCTCCCTGGTCCCCGCAGTGCCTCCTCCTCCACTTCCTCGTCTCATCGACAGAGGCCCCGCCTTTACGGTGCACCGCCTCCTGCGCTCCCGCCGTCGCGGGAGGGGTCTCCAATACCTGGTCGATTGGGAGGGTTACGGTCCAGAGGAGAGGTCCTGTGTTCCTGCTCGACACATCCTGGACGCCTCCCTCATCAGGGAGTTTCACCGGCGTCATCCAGACCAGCCGTCCAAGTCCGCCACTCCTAGAGGGGTCGCCACCCCTGAGACTCTGTCCCCTCTTCCGTCTGAGGCGCCCAGTGACGACGAGACGGTGCTTTCCTCTGATGCCATGGAGGAGGATGCGGACATGGATGTCTCGGACGCATATTAGCCCTCCTCCGGTCCCCCTCCTCCCACCCAACTCTGCGTGGGATTGGGTTTATTTTTTTTATTGTTTTTTGTTGTTTTGGGACGTCAGGAGCCGTCCCTTGAGGGGGGTGGGGTTCTGTCACAGTCTGCCCTCTCCTCATTCTCATCCACTTCACCTCCCTGTACTTTTCCTCACCTGCCTGCCTGCCACTCCCCTCTCATCAGCCCAACTCTCCTCACCTGTTGCACTCAGTTGCCTTTGATCACCAATTAACCCGGTATATAGACTCTCCTCACCGTTCACACAGTGCCAGATTGTTCTCAGCATTCATGCAAGACTCTCCAGCGATTTCCCGACTGCCTACACGGATTCGAACCTGCCTGCCCCTGACCATTCCGTCCTGTCGTCTTCCCGGATAGCACCTCAGGCTTCTGTCCCCGACCTCCTGGTTTCTGTCTGCCTCTCTCCTGGGCTGTTTGGTGTATCCCTGCAACAGCTCCTCGACTACCTGCCTGGCTTCGACTCTCCTTTCGTCTGTCCCTCGCTGGTTTGTTTGCATCGTGTGTTGGATCTCCTGGTTACCGGACCTTCCGCTACCCCGACTATGTCTCCTGCCTGCCCCTCTTCGGAACCCTCGCTCAATCCTGAGCCTCTGTGTGAGTACGGTGTACCCATTCCTGTGTTACTACTCTGTGTTACAGTATCGTAATAAAGTTCATTACCAATTGTACCAGCCTGATTCTGTGCTGCTATTGGGTCCAAGCTATACCCGTTACAGTTTAGATCTAGTAATTTAATTTAGATGAATTTAATTGATTTGATGACTGATGAATATGATTTTTTTGTTGGGTATTTACTATTCGGTTTAATGTTACAATAATATTAAAGTTCTGATCTTGAGAATATCACATTTTTCAATTTTCAAGGCAGTCTGGGCGTTTATTACTATTTCCGTCACAACGGGTAATTTTGTAATTAGCTTTTAGTGGTCTGAGAAACGACTACCGGAGTTTTCAACATCTTTATTCAAAAGTTGGATATCCAGTATACAGGTTCTCCAGACACATCTGCCCACAACGGTGGTCAGCGCTGAACCAAGTGAAAAACCGCGCAAAACAAGCAGCCCCTCCCGAATCATGTGACCGCGGTTTCCGAACGCCAGGTTCGTTATATGCGTGCGCTTGCAGGCGCCGCTACAAGCTACTTAATTAGGTAATTAACTAATTATATACTTTAATTTCAGGCCATCCAAGTAAGGATGCTTGTTTCCAGAATGCTTCAATCTATAATAACTGAACATTTCACTCAGTTCTTTTAATTTTTAAGAAAGTTATGGGCTTTTGACTGTCCTCGATCACAGCTTTTGTGTTAAGTCAATGGAAAAGCAATATGGGACAAGATGTTAATTGACGCAAGATGTCACCAGAGTGAAGTGGTCGTGGTCCAGCACGAGTCTCGCACGATATAACGGGTGGTAGATAAAGAGTTCCCACGGTACTCGGCATTTCTGTTATTTGTGCGAGTGACTTGTCCGTCTCCCGAGCTTTCCCGTTAATCTTGAATGAACATCGTGAACTGTAGTGTTGTTAATCACGTGGCACAAATGATGTCACTTTGTTTTCACACACTATATTGGGGTTTTTTCACACACTATATTCCTCCCTTGGTTGAATTGGCTCATTTGGAGACATGCCTATACTAAGTATTTTCGAGTACAGGATGGTGGTTATTTTCATTGACGCGCTGTATGCAGCAGCCCACTATGTGCATCGAGAACGCTTGCGTGAAGGCAGAAGGTTGAGATTAATTAAAAAGAGAATTAAGAGGAAGTCTCACTGGGTGAAGCCCATCTTTCAACGGAGACCTCAATTTGGACAATATGATCAGCTGCTTAATGTGCTGTGCGAAGAGGATAAAAGTGCATTCACAAACTTTGTCAGAATTTCACCCGAGCTCTTTAATGAGCTGAAGAATAATCTGTTTTTTTTTTAGACAAATGTTGTTTGGTGTGATGCACCTTCTCTCAATATGTGCAAGAATTCGTCTTTTTATTTTGTCAAATAGGAATAAAGACTTTGTCTCACATTGACCGTGATGGTTGTCTTATTTTATTATCTACTGAGAGGTGAAACTTTCAAACCTTTAACCAGTCAGTAGACAGACAATAAATAGTAACAATCGAGCCATAAATGGTGTATACAAGGTGAAGGGAACAACGCTGTGTGCAAGATAATGTTTAAAATGCGAGGAATCGATCGGGTAGATGCACAGTCTCTTGCCCAGAGTAGGCGAATCGAGGACCAGATTACATAGGTTTAAGGTGAAGGGGAAATGATTTAATATGGATCTGATTAAATACTGTCAGTAGTAAACCCGATCAAAAACAACACCAGGACGTCTATTAAACACCAGAGATCCCAGTAAACACCCAGCCGAGACTTATTCAGGTCTAGTGGAAAGACACAAGCGCTGGAGCAACTCAGCGGGTCAGGCAGCATCGCTAGACAACATGGATAGATGATGTTTCGGGTCGGGACTCTTCTTCAGCGCTGAGTTACTCCCGCATATTGTCTCTTTCCAATGCAGATTAGCGTCTGCGATTCTTTGCTCCTGCATTATGGGGTCTATCTCGATTCCCGATAAAGTCTAAAACCCATCCTCCAGAGTTCTCAGCCCAGGGCGCCCATAAACAAGCCCTTAACTCCACACTGGGGACAGAGGCTGAGAGGTGTACAAAACCACGAGACGAACAGGCAGGGAAATAGACAGAGTCCAGGGTAATATATGTCCTTTGCCCACAGAGGGGATTCGAGGACCAGAGGGCATAGGTTCAAGGTGAGGGGGGAAGATCTGATAGGAATCTGAGTGAGGGGTAACATTTTCGCACAAAGGGTGGTGGGTGTATGGAACAAGCTGCCAGAGGAGGTAGTTGAGGCTGGGTCCATCCCTACATTTAAGAAACATTTAGACAGGTACATGGATAAGACAGGTTGGGAGGGATATGGACCAGACGCAGGCAGATGGGACTAGTTTCGATGGGACATTTTGGCCGGTATGGGCAAGTTGAGCCGAA
Source organism: Amblyraja radiata (assembly GCF_010909765.2). Lineage (NCBI taxonomy): Eukaryota > Metazoa > Chordata > Chondrichthyes > Rajiformes > Rajidae > Amblyraja > Amblyraja radiata. The sequence continues at coordinate 1,507,415 of NC_045985.1, read as the reverse complement.
GGGCCGGTTTCCACACAGTAACTCGATAAAGCCAGTGAGTATACGATCTAAGATAGTCCGAGGGCCTCGAATGCGGTAGGTAGTAGTTCAGGAATGCACTGTGGTTGGTGTTAGGATGGTTCAGTTACATAAGTGCTCAAATGTAGGCACCGTTTTTGCAATGGAAGCTCCGAGACTGTGCAGCGGGCGATTGTCGTGTTGGCTGGGACTCCTGTTATCCATGCAGGGGATTGACCTCAGTCTGAAGAAGGCTCTCGACCCGAAACGCCACCCGTTCCTTCTCTCCAGAGTTGCTGCCTGTCCGGCTGAATTGCTCCAAGCAACTGGTGCCTATCTTCAAAGGACTGACCACCGGGCTGGATGTCGGGGCTGGCGTGTTGCGTTTCACAGACCGAACTGTCCAATTAATGGTAACAGATGGGCACTGAGGGAAGTCCCCCCCCCCCTCACTGTTTATCTGCCCTTTCTTTAACTTTTGTGCCTCTATGCAAGTATCTCGCGAGCCATCCCAGACTGCCCATTTCTGCTCCCCCTCGTCTTTAATAACTACATTTCCCTAACAATTACTATCTTTGTTAGTTATAGGAGCAAAATTAGGCCATTCGGTCCATTAAGTCCACTCCGCCATTCAATCGCGGCTGATCTATCTCTCCCTCTCAACCACATTCTCTTGCCTCCTCCCCATAACCTCCTGACAGCCGCACTAATCAGGAATGTATCCATCTCTGCCACTATTCTTCACCCTTTTGACAGTAGTTTTGTTTTATTGGAGACGCGGGAGACAGCGGATGCTGGAATACTGAGCAAAACACGAAATGCTGGAGGACCTCGGTGCATTTGTGTTTAAGAAGGAACTGCAGATGCTGGAAAATCGAAGGTACACAATAATGCTGGAGAAACTCAGCGGGTGCAGCAGCATCTATGGAGCGAAGGAAGTAGGCAACGTTTCGGGCCGAAACGTTGCCTATTTCCTTCGTTCCATAGATGCTGCTGCACCCACTGAGTTTCTCCAGCATTTGTGTGTGTGGGTGGGAGTAGGGGGGGGGGGGGGGGGGAGAGTTAAGGCAGCCTGAAGAAAGGGTCGCCTGTCCATTTCCCTCCGTAGATGCTGCCTGGCCCGCGGAGTTCCTACAGTCTTAGAAACTGCTTTAGACAAAAAGAGACACAAACTGCTGGAGTAAAATAGCTCAGCAAGTGAGGTACCTGAACACTCAAAAATGAAAAAGAATGAAAATGTGATTATTTCACCTCCCTTGAACTATTTTGTGTTTCAGCATGAGAGGGATTATAACATTAGAGACATTCATCTTGTAGTGATGTGTTAATGAAGAATTGCAGACATCAATCTGATAGTAAAAAATATATTTATTTAACAATGAGGTAAAACAAGCACTGACAATCAAACTGCTCAGTTACTCACCGTTCGCAGGAGTTCCCACGGTACCCGCAAGAGTTATTACGGATATCGCACTGGCCACTATGTTCATACAATGTTGCAATGCTGCTCAAGTCACTCTTGGAGAAATTCAAACTTTCTTGAATTTTCTCCGGAGTGACCAAGATACACGACTACCTGCCGTTAGCGCCACGGTGGTCCACGAATGCCGTACTGTTATCGCACGAGGTTCCCACGATGTTAAACTCCGGTTCACTCTTGAGTCAAGTCGCCCCGTGAAAAAGCCACTTAATTAACCGGTATCCGCTGCTGCCGGTTGCGTCGTTGTGTTGTCGGTGGAATGGTGGAGCCGCAGATAGATACCCGGCTGATGGAAGCGCCGCCATGTTGCTGCTTGTCTTGTCACAGCTCGTCCGCTCCCTCGGCGACTTGCAGGGGGGCCGGTGTAGTCGCTGCCGAACGCCTGGTCAAAGAGAAGCCGAGGCCGGTCACCGTCCATCAGCGACAACATTTCCCTCATCAGTTCACGCCGAGGCCGTCCATGTGCAGGATCCTGGAGGCCCTCGTACTTGCCTTCGGCCGGCGCTTGTTAGAGGTAAGGAGAGGTTCCTTGATCCATGTAGAAATACCTGGTTAAACCGGCGGCAATGTAACTGTGTCGGAGCTGAAACTGGGCCTCGATTTGCAGGAACCAGGCTTGAGGCCGTGACGTTTTGCTGGGCCGGGTTGGCGTCGAGGTCATCGGCTGCGTCCATAACAGCGGGTCCGGAAACGTTAGGACCGACGGGGTGACCAATGTAGCGGGACAGGCAGCATGTGTTGGAGAGAAGGAATAGGTTGTAGCGAGACCACACGGGTAGAGTCAAATAGTTTTATTGTAAAAACAACATTTAAACTGCACGGGTATCTGGTCGAGGGAAAACCGTTTCTGAGCTCTTGTTAACGCGAAGAGCACCAGCTGGTCAACCGTCAACCGTCAAACACCAACCGCCAACCGTCAACCGTCAACTGTCAAACACCAACCGTCAACCGTTAAACACCAACCGTCAACCGTCAAACACCAACCGCCAACCGTCAACCGTCAAACACCAACCGTCAACTGTCAAACACCAACCGCCAACCATCAACTGTCAACCATCAACTGTCAAACACCAATCGCCAACCGTCAACCGTCAACTGCCAACCGTCAAACACCAACCGTCAACTGTCAAACACCAACCGCCAACTGCCAACCGCCAACCATCAACTGTCAAAAGCCCGCGCGCCAACCCTGTCACGTGACAGACCCGGCCTCTGACGAGGGTTTTCTAATACACAGGTAGACAAAAATGCTGGAGAAACTCAGCGGGTGCAGCAGCATCTATGGAGCGAAGGAAAAAGGCAACGTTTCGGGCCGAACCCCTTCTTCAGACACTAATTTCTCTAATACACAGTTTAGCCAATAGGTCCCGCTACAGAGTGACGTTTCGGGTCGAGATCCTATTTCAGACTGAGAATCATGGCAGATGGAGTCCAGAGAAATGGACACGGGCCGCGGAACCGGGGGCTGCAGCTGCTGTGCTGTGAACAACCTGGTCGTGGGTGTTGGAGAGCCGAGGATGAGGGAGGGATGGAAGCAGAAGCAGCGGCGGGGGGCAGATGTGGACGGGGTTCTGGGGCTGGCGAGTGTTTGCCGGGCTGGCGAGTCGCTCGCTGCAGCTCCGGCCACGGAGCAGCCTCAGTGCAAGAGTCCCGGGCCGTCTGAGGCCTTGTGCCGCTGCCGTGAGAGTCTCTGCGCCCAATTCGCCCTAGTGACCGGCATAGACCAGGCTGTGGCTCGGTTCATCCTGGAGGACAACCAGTGGCTGCTGGAAGCAGGTACCAAACACTGGATAGAAGCGGTGGAAGATAGTGGCCTTCAAATGGGGGTGTCCTCTAACCCACCCATCCCCCCCCCCTCTCCCCTCCTCCCACCCCACCCTCCCCTACACACACCCCCTCTGTCCCACCCTCCCCTACACAGACCTCCCTCTCCCTTCCACCCCCTCCTCAGGGAGTGTCAGCATCAATCGCCTCCCCCCCCCCCTCTGTGGCTCCGCTCCAGTTTGTGACTTTTAACTTAACGTTTAATAAAGTCTTATATTTAAAATAAACCCGCGACTGAGGATTGTCCGAGTGCTGTCACGGTATTGGGGGGGGGGGGGAGAGAATGTTCCCGATGTTGGTGGAGTCCAGAACCAGGGGCCACGGTTTAAGAATAAGGAGTAACCCATTTAGAACGGAGACGAGGAAACACTTTTTCTCACAGAGAGTTGTGAGTCTGTGGAATTCTCTGCCTCAGAGGGCGGTGGAGGCCGGTTCTCTGGATACTTTAAAGAGAGAGTTAGATAGGGCTCTTAAAGATAGCGGAGTCTGGGGAGAAGGCAGGAACGGGGTACTGATTGGGGATGATCAGCCACGATCGCATTGAATGGCGGTGCTGGCTCGAAGGGCTGAATGGCCTCCTCCTGCACCTATTGTCTAGAATATTCCCAAACAAAAGTGTACAACAGTTGTCGTTTGTCCACGCTCTCCGTCAGTGTCAGCTTTTGCTAATCTATTAACCAATTCCTCTCACCCTCTTTCTTTCACCCCGTTGTTTATTTACATTCATGATCCTCATCTCAGAATCCACAACCTCACACTGAATCCGAGTCATAGAGTCACACAGCACAGAAACAGGCCCTTCGGCCCAACTTGCCCCTGCCTGCCCACCTCCACTGGTCCCGTTTGCCTGTGTTCGCCCCATGTCCCGCTAAACATTTCCAATCCATGTATCTGTCCAAATATATTTTACATGTTGTTATAGTACCTGCTTCAGGGACCTCCTCCGGCAGCTTGTTCCATACACCCACCTGTGTGGAAAAGCTGTCTCTCAGATTCCCATTAAATCTTTAAATTGAAACAGTGGATTCAGGACAGGGAGTTGTGGCTCTGAGGGCGCTCAGCCTTTCCACTTCAACCACGCGAAAGACAAATGCAAGCGAAAGGAATATGAGAGCGAGTCATGCGTATATATTTGTGTGTGTATATAGAGTTGTGTGTGTGTGGATATGTGTTTGTGCGACTGTGTGTGTGCGTATATATATATATGTATTTACTTGTGTTTCTATAAATGTGTGTGCATATATATATATATATGTGTGTGTGTGTGTATATATATATATGTGTGTGTATATATATATGTGTGTGTGCATATATGTGTGTGTATAAATGTGTGTGTGTATGTATATTTATATATATTTGTGTACGTATGTGTGCATATATATTCGTGTGCGTGTGTATACACACACGGGAGCACCTCAAGGCTGCGTGCTCAGCCCCCTGCTGTACTCACTCTATACTCATGACTGCATAGCCGGACATAGTGCAAACTCCATCATCAAGTTCGTCGACGACACTACTGTTGTGGGACGAATCCCTGATGGGGACGAGTCAGAGTATAGAAGTGAGATCGACCTATTGACCAAATGGTGCCAGCACAATAACCTGGCCCTCAACACCAGCTAAACCATGGAACTGATTGTGGACTTTGGAAGGGGTAGGATAGGGACCCACAATCCCGTTTATATGGTGGAAAGAGTCAAGAAATTCCTGGGCGTGCATATTTCTGAAGATCTTTCCTGGTCCCAGCACACTGATGCAATTGTAAAGAAAGCACATCAGCGCCTCTACTTCCTGAGAAGATTACGGAGAGTCGGTTTGTCAAGGAGGACTCTCTCGAACTTCTACAGGTGCACAGTAGAGAGCATGCTGACCGGTTGCATCGTGGCTTGGTTCGGCAACTTCAACGTCCAGGAGCGGAAAAGAATGCAGAAAGTTGTGACCACTGCCCAGTACATCATTGGCTCTGACCTCCCCACCATCGAAGGGATCTATTGCAGTCACTGCCTCAAAAAGGCTGCCAGCATCATCAAGGACCCACACCATCCTGGCCACACACTCATCTCTCCACTGCCATCAGGTAGAAGGTACAGGAGCCTGAAATCTGGTACATCCAGGTTCATGAACAGCTGCTTCCCCACAGCCACCAGGCTATTAAACTCAACTCAAACAAACTCTGAACTATAACAGCCTATTGCACTTTATCTGTTTATTTATGTGTGTGTATATATATGGTCTATGCTATGTAGACACACTGAACTGTTCTGTATTTATGCTTACTATATGCTGTTGTGCTGCAGCAAGCAAGAATTTCATTGTCCTATCTGGGAGACATGACAACAAACTCTCTTGACTTGACTATATATGTGAGTGTGTGTATATATATGTGTGTGTGTTCCCCGGGGAGGGGGACCAGTGGCTGAGGATACAGCCACGGATGGAAGCTGGCAGAGAGCACAGTTGCAGAGTGGAGGATGCAGCTTCACCTCGCTGTTGTTACCATCAGTGTGTGGAGAGGGAACACACACGAGGTGTCCACGGGGACTCTGGAGACCGTCCGTGAATGCTGGTCGCCGCGGGAGGTCGAGTGTTTGTTGATAAAGTTGGCGTCATATTAATTTGATGAACTGTCAACATAGGCAGCCTTTGATTGTGTTAATATTGTATCTTTATTTTTAGTTTTTGAATAAAAGTATTTGTGTAATAAAAAATTTAAATATGTAACAAAACTCACCAACCCGTGCGCGCGCGCGTGATTATCACCTTAAATAACCCCAGGGGTACCCGTGACCACCACCTCTGGTCACCAGGACATGAAGGGCCGAATGGCCTGGACCTGCACCTGTTGTCTATTGTCTACCCAGAGCCGAAGGTTATGTACAGTGCGTGGCTCACCACTAGGGGCCGCCACAAGAGCTTTGTTGAGACTGGTGTAGGTGGGACATGTTGGCTGGTGTGGGCAAGTAGGGCCGAAGGGCCTGTTTCCACACTGTATCACTCTGTGACTAGTGTAGCTGGGACATGTTGGCCGGTGTGGGCAAGTTGGGCCGAAGGGCCTGTTTCCACACTGTATCACTCTGTGACTAGTGTAGATGGGGCATGTTGGCAAGTTGGGCAGAAGGGCCTGTTTCCACACTATCACTCTGTGACTAGTGTAGATGGGGCATGTTGGCTAGTATGGGCAAGTAGGGCCGAAGGGCCTGTTTCCACACTGTATCACACTAGTACTCTATGCGCCGCAGAAAGCATTTTATCTGTAGGAAGGAACTGCAGATGCAGGTTTACACTGAAGAAGGACACAGAATGCTGGAGTAACTCAGCGGGACAGGCAGCATCTATGGAGAGGAGGAATGAGTGACAGTTGAGAGCTGTGCACACAGCCCAGACCATCGCGCAAACCAACCTCCACTTCCATTGACTCTTAGCATTTAGTTTTTATGCACCACATATCTGGAACAAACTCCCAGTAAACTGCAGGTCTGCTGCAACTCTCAGCTCTTTTAAATCTAGACTGAAGACTTTTCTGTTTGCCGCTGCCTTTCAGTAAACAATACAATTTATTAATTACCTATATAGCACTGTAACTTCTATTCCTGGTTTTATTCAATTTTAAATATTTTATTTGATTGCTTTTAATTTAGTAATTATTTTAACTGAATAATCTAATAATCGTTTTACATCTAAATGTCATTTTATATGTGTTTCTTTCCAATGCTTATAATGTTTTATGTAAAGCACTTTGAATTACCTTGTTGTTGAAAGGTGCTATACAAATAAACTTGCCTTGCCTTAGTCATAGAGTGATACAGTATGGAAACAGTCCCTTCGGCCCAACTTGCCCACACCGGGCAACATGTCCCTTCTACACTAGTCCCACTTGCCTGCGCTTGGTCCATATCCCTCCAAATCTGTCCTATCCATGTACCTGTCTAACTGTTGCATAAACGATTGAATAGTCCCAGCCTCAACTACCTCCTCTGGCAGCTTGTTCCATACACCCACCATGTGTGAAAAGGTTACCCCTCAGATATCTTTTCCCCTTCACCTTGAACCTATGTCCTATGGTCCTCGATTCCCCTACTCTGGGCAAGAGACTCTGTGCATCTACCCGATCTGTTCCTCTCATGATTTTGTACACATCTACACTTCATGCTGCCTCGGCAAGGCCACATTTACATTCCCCCTGGTTTTATTTCCGCGCTCACTGGGGTTTTCACGACACGGAATTTGGGGATTAAATAGGAGCCGTTCGTTCAGCGCCGACCTGTTGTCCACCGGGTTTCTGCCCCACAGCCCCTGAGCCCGCTCCTGACGCCGGTCCCGGGACCCGACCCTTTTACACGCCCGGAGCTGAACTGGAGCAGATTCTCAGCCACTGGTTTTCATCCAAGGCCCAAAGAAAGGATAAAGTTTCTTCGTGAATTTATTCCCAGTGAAGGTGTGGAGATGGGAATTGGTGAATTGGTGTCCGCGTCGTAAAATGAAACTGTCCCGGACTTGTAACTGAGATAAACTCCCACCCTCCCGGGGATGGGACGGGCGGGGAGAGGGGATGGAGGGGATGTGACTGCATCAAACCCGCCATCCCACAGCTCGATGCTCCAGACTCCAGTCTCCGGGGTCAGTGTGACCACTCTCTTCCTCTCCTCCACAGACTCTGCGGCGACTCCCAGACTCCAGACTCGACTCCCCGCCACCTCCACCTCCCAGTAATGTCTCCCCGATGTGAATCCCTCCGATCCCAGCACCCACCACAAGCCTGTAAACCTCTTCCCGGTGTCAGGGAGACTCCTCACGGTCCGGATCCGTCTCACCCACTTCCGATCCTCAGACACCTCTAGCCACGGATGCGCTGTTTCCACATCCAGGGTGACGGAGACTGGGGGGGGAGAAGCAGAGAATCAGAGAGTCCCCGGGGGTCGGGGGGAGACTCGGGCAGCGGGGCCCCGGGACCGGGGGAGAGGCCGCTCGGCCTCAGGCACAGGCGGGCGGATAACTGGACGATATCCCGACGTTTTCCCACCCACCAACATCCCATGGATTAAAACATGTTTCACGGAGTTTCCTAATTGGGGTGGAAGTGGACGGGAAGCGGGAGAACGGTGAGAAATAAAAACAAACAGCTGGAGGAAGTCCGTGGGTCAGGCAACACACGTGGACACTTCTTCATTCTCATGCTTCCCTCTACTCCCTCCGTAGAGACAGGGGAAGGGGTACAGCAAAATACTTTACTCGTAATATACATATTCATATGTGTGTTGTGTACATACACGCACACACACACACACAGAATCACACACACACAGAATCACACACACACACAGAATCACATACACACACACACATACACACACACACACACAGGCTTGTTCACTTCACGGGCACAAATGCTTTTTGCTAAACTCAGATTGTTGCATAGAAACGTAGACAGTAGGTGCAGGAGTAGGCCATTCGGCCCTTCGAGCCAGCACCACCATTCAATGTGATCATGGCTGATCATCCAAAATCAGTACCCCGTTCCTGCCTTCTCCCCCATATCCATTGATTCCGTTAGCCCTAAGAGCTAAATCTAACTCTCTCCCGAAAGCATCCAGTGAATTGGCCTCCACTGCCTTCTGGGGCAGAGTATTTCACAGATTCACAACTCTCTGCGTGAAAACGTTTTTCCTCATCTCAGTCTTAAATGGCCTACCCATTATTCTTAAACTGTGACTCCTGGTTCTGGACTCCCCCAACATCGGGAACATTTTTTTCTGCATCTACCCTGTCCAATCCTTTAAGACTTTTAAAATGTTTCTACAAGATATCCTCTCATCCTTCTAAATTCCAGTAAATACAACCCTAGTCGACCCATTCTTTCATCATATGACAGTCCCACCATCCCGGGAATTAACCTGGTGAACCTACGCTGCACTCCCTCAATAGCAAGGATGTCGTTCCTCAAATTAGGAGAACAAAACTGCACACAATACTCCAGATGTGGTCCCACCAGGACAACTGCAGTAGGACCTCCTAAATGCCAGGGCGGCCACGGTGGTGCTGCTTTACATCGCTTGACCCGCCGCAGACCCTGGTTCAATCCCGACTATGGGTGCTGTCTGTGTGGAGTTTGTACGTTCTCCCCCGTGACCCGCGTGGGGTTTTCTCCTTCCTTCCACACTTCAAATACGTGCAGGAATGTAGTTTAATTGAATTGGTGTATGTGTAAATTGTCCCTAGTGGGTGTAGGATAGTATTAGTATGTGGGGATCGCTGGTTGGTGTGGAAAATGATCACCAATGCATCCACGATTTCTAAGGCCACCTCCTTGAGTACTCTGGGATGCAGACCATCAGGTCCTGGGGATTTATCTATCTTCAGTCCCAACAGTTTACCTAACACCATTTCCTGAATAATGTGGATTCCCTTCAGTTCCCCGCTCCCATTAGATCCTTGGTCCGCATGTATTTCTGGGAGATTGTTTGTGTCTTCCTTAGTGAAGACAAACCAATGTACCTGTTTAACTGTTCTGCCATTTCCTTGTTTCGCATTATAAATTCACCAGTTTCTGACTGTAAGGGGCCTACATTTGTGTTCACTAATCTTTTCCTCCTCACGTACCTGAAGAAGCTTTTACAGACAGTTTTTATATTTCCCGCAAGCTTTCTTTCATGTTCTATTTCCCCATCTTAATTAACCCCTTTGTCCTCTGTAGAATTCTAAATGTCCCCCAGTCCTCTGGTTTGCTGCTTCCGCTGGCCAATTTATATGCCTCTTCCTTGGATTTAACACTATCCTTCATTTCCCTCGTTAGCTACGGAAGAGTCACCTGCCCCATTTTATTTTTTCGCCAGACAGGGATGAACAATTTTTGTAGTTCATCCATGCGATCCTTAAATCTTTGCCATTCCATCTCCACGGTCAACCCTTTAAGTATCATTTGCCTGTCTATCAAGTATCATTTGACCCCCCTTCAGCTGTGACTAGATTAGTGAAGTAGTCTTTGAGATATAGGTTGGCACAGTATAATCCTCTTATCATGAGAGTACTTGTAGATACTTATAAGACAAAGTCTTGACTTAAGTTTCGGCTCTCGGACGGGAAATCTCAATATCATCACCCCACACACACACTCACCCACACACGCTCACACACACACACATTCATACACTCACGTACATCCTCATACAGTGGCTTGCAAAAGTTTTCATACCCCTTGAACTTTTCCACATTTTGTCATGTTACAACCACAAACGTAAATGTATTTTATTGGGATTTTATGTGATAGACCAACACAAAGTGGTGCATAATTGTGAAGTGGAAGGAAAATGATACATGGTTTTCACATTTTTTTACAAATAAAAAACTGAAAAGTGTGGCGTGCAAAAGTATTCAGCCCCCCTGAGTCAATACTTTGTAGAACCACCTTTCGCTGCAATTACAGCTGCAAGTCTTTTGGGGTATGTCTCTACCAGCTTTGCACTTCTAGAGACTAACATTTTTGCCCATTCTTCTTTGCAAAATAGCTCAAGCTCAGTCAGATTGGATGGAGAGCGTCTGTGAACAGCAATTTTCAAGTCTTGCCAGAGATTCTCAATTGGATTTAGGTCTGGACTTTGACTGGGCCATTCTAACACATGAATATGCTTTGATCTAAACCATTCCATTGTAGCTCTGGCTGTATGTTTAGGGCCGTTGTCCTGCTGGAAGGTAAACCTCCGCCCCAGTCTCAAGTCTTTTGCAGACTCTAACAGGTTTTCTTCCAAGATTGCTCTGTATTTGGCTCCATCCATCTTCCCATCAACTCTGACCAGCTTCCCTGTCCCTGCTGAAGAAAAGCATCCCCACAGCATGATGCTGCCACCACCATGTTTCACAGTGGGGATGGTGTGTTCAGGGTGATGTGCTGTGTTAGTTTTCCGCCACACATAGCGTTTTGCATTTAGGCCAACAATTTCAATTTGGTCTCATCTGACCAGAGCACCTTCCTCCACATGTTTGCTGCGTGCCCCACATGGCTTGTGGCAAACTGCAAACGGGACTTCTTATGGTTTTTTTCAACAATGGCTTTCTTCTTGCCACTCTTCCATAAAGGCCCGATTTGTGGAGTGCACGACTAATAGGTGTCCTGTGGACAGATTCTCCCACCTGAGCTGTGGATCTCTGCAGCTCCTCCAGTTACCATGGCCTCTTGGCTGCTTCTCTGATCAATGCTCTCCTTGCCCGGCCTGTCAGTTTAAGTGGACGGCCAGTCTTGGTAAGTTTGCAGTTGTGCCATACTCTTTCCATTTTCGGATGATGGATTGAACAGTGCTCCGTGAGATGTTCAAAGCTTGGGATTTTTTTTATAACCTAACCCTGCTTTAAACTTCTCCACAACTTTATCCCTGACCTGTTTGGTGGTTCCCTGGGCTTCATGATGCTACTTGTTCACTAATGTTCTCTAACAAACCTCTGAGGCCTTCACAGAACAGCTGTATTTATACTGAGATTAGATTACACACAAGTGGACTCTATTTACTAATTAGGTGACTTCTGAAGGCAATTGGTTGCACTGGATTTATTTAGGGGTATCAAAGTAAAGGGGGTTGAGTACTTTTAAAAAAATGAGAAAACCATGTATCATTTCCCTTCCACTTCACAATTATGTGCCACTTTGTGTTGGTCTATCACATAAAATCCCAATAAAATACATTTACGTTTGTGGTTGTAACGTGACAAAATGTGGAAAAGTTCAAGGGGTATGAATACTTTTGGAAGCCACTGTATATACACAACACACACACTCACGCACACACACTCACACAGACTCGCTCAAACGCGCTCGTGCACACCACACATACACACTCACGCACACCCACACATACACACTCACACACATTCACACACACTCACCCACATAAAAACACACTCACGCACACACATGCACACCACACACACTCACACACATATATACACAACACAAGCTCACGCACACCCATTCACACACACACACGCACATTCACACATATACACACCACACACATTCACACACACCCACATATATACACAACACAAGCTCACACACACACACCCACATATATACACAACACAAGCTCACACACACACACCCACATATATACACAACACAAGCTCACACAAACACCCACACACACACCCACATATATACACAACACAAGCGCACACACACACACACAGACACTCGCTCAAACACGCTCGCGCACACAACACACACACACCCACATACACACACACACCCACATACACACACAACACAAGCTCACGCACACACAACACACACACATATACGCACACACACCACACACATACACTCACACACCACACATACACACCACACACACACCACACACATACACACCACACACATACACTCAGACGCACGCACACACACGCACATATACACACTCACACACGCACATATACACACCAAACACTCACGCACACCCACATATATACACAACACAAGCTCACGCACACACTCACATTCATACACGCACGCACACTCACTCAAACATGCTCACTACACACACAGACGCACACATATACACACTACACACACATACACACCACACTCACATGCGAACACGCACACACACACAGCACATACGCACACACACAAACCAAGATCTTACCTTGGTGGCCTCGTATCCTTTTCCACCCTGAAAACAGAAACAACAAACAAGACTGATATGAAGAGGGTACACAAAATTGCTGGGGAAATTCAGCGGGTGCAGCAGCATCTATGGAGCGAAGGAAATATGCGACGTTTCGGGCCGAAACCCTTCTTCAGGCTGATATGAAGAGAACTGTCTGTAATCTAATCTCCAATTAATTTTATAGCAAGAAGCTCCTGATAGACCCCGTGCAGTATCACTACATACAGTCCATAGCAGGGACGTGTGGTCAAGGGAGGCAGACCCGTACCTGTCACACTCCCAATGAAAATAGCTGTTAAGAAAAGTAAGAAAATAATAACAAAATAAAATATAAATATTTTTTCACTGATCTGTGTTAAAAATGTCATTTCTATATGAATCGAATCATTTTTTATAGTCAACATCACGACGAGCTGAGCCTCCTCTGATTGCGCCACCACTCAGAAACTGTATGGAGCGCGGGCAATAAGCATGTGCCTGTTACTATCTCTATGTCTGTCACCAATGTAATGCGTGTAAAACCCCTTCATTTTACTTCGGAGTCACGTGAGTGACTACGTGAAGAGCCCGCTCAGCACGCATGCGCGCCATTTTACGTTCAGCAGTGCAACAGCGGCCGCAGCGGGAGTCAGCCGCTCCCGCTACAGTTTAAAAGACGGACTGTCAGGTAAGTTACTCTGAGGTCGGTTTTCTTTTGGCAAGGAGAGCCTTCTGCTTTGTTTCCACAGCATGAATATGAACAAGAAAAGGCTCTTGAAGAAATCCGTTCCCCGCTCGACTCCAACGGAGGAGCGTTCCATCAGTGGGGGGCAGGAGGCGGTAGGACCGCTAACCGGGCGCTCCGCCATCCCCGACACCGGGCCGAGCCCAGTCCCGCTAGCGCCTGAGCAGCGGACTAGATGCAAAGCCACCAGGAAGACCATCCGGCCGGTGGTTTCCGATTCGTCGGACGGGGACGTCTCACCACCCGCTCGGGGGAGAGACAGCCGCTTGAGCCGCTTGGAGCGGCTCCTGGAGCAGGTGCTCCAGCGAGAATCGCTGCGTGAGGGGCGCTCTCGTAGGGGGAGTTCAGGCACTCCCTCCACAGTGCCTTGTGCACTGGCCATCGCTTCCCCCTCATCCGAGGGCAGCTTTGGCGACCAGGGCTGGGCTGGTCAGGAAGAGGGGATGCTGGCTGAAGAAGTCGGGAGTATGCCAGGGGTGCAGGAACAGGAAGAGCTGCTGGGTGTGGTGGACTGCTACGCGGCAGCCCCACGTGCAGGAAGGCCATTAGAGCCTAAACTAGCGGCCAGCATTAACCACCTTTCCAACAGGCCCCTACAGGAGCAGGTGGTTAATGAGGTCTTAGAATTATACACAGCTCCTGAAAATTGTGAATCACTCAAAGTGCCGGCTGTCAACAGCCAAATCTGGGGGCACGTTGGGACAAATATTCAAAATCAGGAGCTGAAACTGCAGCAGATCCTCAGGCTCCTGACGTCAGCCATCACATCATTTGCTCGTTCTGTGGACAATACAGAAAAGTCAAGGATATGGAAGAGGCCTCTAAAACTTCGGTCTCATGAGGGCAGGCCCCGGGACGAGCAAACCCAAAACAACAATACCCAAGCGGCAGAGCCCCATCGCGTCCACCAGTCCGTTGTCTACCCTATGGGACTGGTGAAAGCTCGGGGTCCGCATATCACCACCGAAGTCTTTTTTAGACCAAGGCTCAGAGCGGACCACATGGAAAATGCAACCACCCGCAAACATCACCCGCCACGCCAGACAACGCGCAAGACTCGCTGGTCTGGGCAGAGACAGAAGAAACACCCATGACCATGGAGGTAGGTGGGTCTGGTTCCAACCAGCATATAGAAAGTAGGGGCGCAATATTAACAGGGGGGAGATTACACCTGTTTAAGGAAGCATGGGAGTCTGTCACGAGTGACAAGTATATACTCAATAGCATTAGTGGATACAAATTACAATTTATACTAGAAAAATTGCCACCAGTTCAACATTCACCCCAGAGGGTCTTTTCCCTCTCAGTTAAAGATAACGAGAGGGACAAGCTGAATTGGTGAGACTAATCACTAAGGGTATCGTTGAAAAAACAAACATGAACCCTTGGAATTTGTGTCAATATATTCACTAAAACTAAAAAAGATGGTGGGTGTCGCATCATCATTGACTTAACTTCACTAATATGTTTGTTAAATATGTACATTTCAAAATGGAAACGTTTCTTACTGCCAAACAACTGATTTCCAAAGGATACTTCATGGCAAGCATTGACCTCAAAGATGCTTACTATTCAGTACCCATTCACAAGGATCATCGCAGATACCTGAAATTTACCTGGATGGGGCAGCAATGGCAGTTTAAAGCATTACCCAATGGGTTAACATCAGCCACAAGATTATTCACCAAGATACTAAAACCAGCCCTGGCAATATTAAGAAGACAAAAACATATTGTCATGGCATATCTTGATGATATCTTACTAGTAGGCAAGACCATGGAATTGGCTATATCAGCTACCAAACAGTTGTTCGAAACCTTGGGATTTGTCTTACATCCAGATAAATCTAAGTTGAAGCCATCCACAACCATGGACTACTTGGGCTTCACAATTAACTCAGCCCACATGTCTGTAACTTTGCCAAAAGACAAAACAACTGAATTGGCATAATCATGCAACAATTTAATGGTCAACGAGCGACCAACGATTCGACAAGTAGCAAGAGTAATTGGGGAAAATGGTAGCAGCATTTCCGGCTACACAATTTGAACCTTTGCACTATCAAAACTTACAAAGAGCAAAGGTACAGGCACTAAAACGACATGCAGGTCATTATGATCGTATCATGAAATTACCCACTGAAGCAATATCAGAACTACAGTGGTGGGCAGAAAACGTTGGCATAGTTTCAGCCCTATCATCATCATTAACCCTACTTTAGTTATCCAAACAGATGCCAGTGCTCAAGGCTGGGGAGCGACTAACTCCATATCCAGCACAGGTGGTAGATGGACTAACCTAGAGTCATCATTACTACTTACACTGGGCATTAACTATCTAGAGATGTTGGGTGCCTTTTATGGTTTAAAGCATATGCATCCAATATGCATCACTTGCATGTTTGGTTACAAATAGACAATACTACGGTGGTGGCCTACATTAACCATATGGGCGGCATAAAATCGATATCATGCGACAAATTGGTCAACACAATTTGGCAATGGTGTGTTGAAAGACATATTTGGCTATCAGCAACTTACCTGCCAGGTAAGCTAAATACAGTGGCAGACACCAGGTCACGCAAATTTAATGACAACACCGAATGGATGTTAAACCCCAAAGTGTTTGCAAAAATTATTAAGCAATATGGCACGCCAGATATCGACCTATTTGCATCAAGGCTCAATCACCAGGTACCTATGTATGTCGCTTGGGAACCAGACCCTGAGGCAGCAGCGGTAGATGCGTTCGCGCTGGATTGGGGAAATTTCTTCTTCTATGCATTTCCTCCCTTCTGCCTCATCAGCCGGGTACTACACGAAATACAAATGGACTCTGCTTCAGGTATTTGATAGTACCCGACTGGCCTACACAGCCATGGTTCCCATTACTCCACGACATGGTTGTTGAAACCCCGATGATATTTCCCAGTAACCCAGAATTATTAACACACCCAGTGTCTGGCATAAGCCACCCGTGCCAGGGAAACAATCAAACTCCTGGGTTGCAGATTTTGAAAAGACCGTTACTGGGACTGGGATTGTCAGAAAAAACCGTCAACACCATGTCAGCATCCCTCCGAACATCCACAAGAAAACAGTACTTGTCCAGCATCAAAAAGTGGGAGAAGTACTGCTTGGATACAGTGACCACCTAATCAACCGCTACAGTCACCAACGTACTGGAATTCCTGGCGAGCCTTCACCACGATGAAGGACTCAGCTACAGTGCCATCAACACAGCTAGAAGTGCCCTGTCTGCCTACTTAAAACAAGCTCCAGGACAACAGGCCATGGGGTCCTACCTGCTGGTGATCAAACTAATGAAGGGTATTTACAACTTTAACCCCCTAGACCAGGTACACCCATATATGGGATGTCAGTGTGGTCCTGACATACCTCAGGGGATGGCCACCAGCCAGATCCCTCAACCTGGAACAATCTACGCTCAAAACACTCATGTTGATGGCATTTGTATCTGCACAGAGGGTCCAGTCACTACACCTATTGCGACTGGACAACATGATCACAGCTCCAGACCAGATCGCTTTCATTATCCAGGGACTGATCAAACAGAGCAGACCAGGAACACCTAATCCAGTCGTTGAACCCGCCAGAACCACGGTTATGTGCCATGACCCACCTAATGTCCTACATAGACACAACCAAAAATATTCGAGGGAGTGAAAAAGCCTTATGGGTCAGTCATAAAAAACCTTATGGTCGGGTGATGAGCCAAACCATTTCGAGATGGCTCAAGCAGGTGCTAAAATCTGCTGGGATAAACACTAACATGTACAAATCTCACTCCACCAGGGCAGCATCCACGTTGATGGCCAAAAGAATGGACGTGCCTATAGACCACATCCTGGCTACAGCAGGATGGTCGGAAGAAAGTACGTTCCGAACTTTTATAATAAGCCGTTGGCAAAACCTACTTTATTTGCAGAAATTTTTTTACAGACTGCAAATATTTAATTTAAGCCAAGGGGAGCAATTTAATTTCTTTCTTGTTATTGTTAATAAATACCGTTGTGTTTTTCTACAAACAGATTCATTGGTTGATTACGATAACACACTTCCTCCCTCAAGGACTTCGGCAGTGAGTGAAGTAATAACTGTTACACGGTTTGAAATCACAGAGCTTTAAAATCTTCACGTAGTCACTCACGTGACTCCGAAGTAAAATAGTAAGATTAAACGAGAACTTACCAGTTGAAGTTTGATCTGTATTTTATGAGGAGTTACGATGAGGGATTACGTGCCCTCTGCTCCCACCCTCAATAATATGGGTCAAACTGATAACTGATCTCCTTTTCTTTACTATGTTTATTTCAATAACTGTGTCTGTCTGCGATTCCACACCGCTGCTTTGAAGTATGGCGCGCATGCGTGCTGAGCGGGCTCTTCACGTAATCCCTCATCGTAACTCCTCATAAAATACAGATCAAACTTCAAACTGGTAAGTTCTCGTTTAATCTTACTATTACATGTCCTCACCTTCCATAGTCCAGGTACCTTATTTCACGTATAAATATATTACATTTGTGCTCGCTGCTCTCACATAAAACTGTAATAAAAGCACCAGGGGAGGCAGGGATCACATCTGCCTCACAAGGGGGCGTGTCTCCCTCCACGTTAGCGAGCTTCAGCAGTCGGGGAACGTGGCGGCCCGGGGCTGCTCTTGGTGTTGTTACCGATTAGATCCCTCGAATTATCAGAGCCAAGACATCACTGGGCCGCCATGAAGAAGCGGCAATGGTGCGGGGTTCAGCGGCGGCTGTCAGAATGGGGAAGCTGTGGGTTATAACGTGCCATCGTTCCTCTCTCCCTTCTCTCTCTCTCTCCCTTCTCTTCTCTCTCCCTCCCTCCACCCCTCTCTCTCCTCGGGGAGATGCGGTGACCAATACAAGCAGGGCCGGGCCACTGACACTATCCAGTGCCTCCCCAGTCATTGACCTCACCGCACGTCACTGGTCCATAGGTGATAATTGTGCTGCAAGTGAATGTTGCACTTGTGTGTGTGTGTGTGTATGTGTGTGTGTGTGTGTGTGTGTGTGTGTGTGTGCGTGCGTGTGCGTGAGCGTGTGTGTGTGCGCGCGAGTGTGTGTGCGTGTGTGTGTGCGCGCGAGTGTGTGTGTGTGTGTGTGCGTGTGTGTGAGCGTGTGTGTGCGTGCGTGAGTGTGTGTGCGTGTGAGCGTGTGTGCGCGTGTGTGTGAGCGCGAGTGTGTGTGAGCGTGAGTATGTGCGTGTGTATGTGCGAGTGTGTGTGTGTGTTAGTGAGTGTGTGGTCGTGTGTATGTGCATGTGTTAGTGTGAGTGTGAGTGTGTGTGTGTGCATGTGTTCGTGAGTGTGTGTGTGTGTGTGTTAACGAGTGTGTGTGTGTGTGCGTGTGTGTGCGTGTGTGTGTGTGTGTGTGTGTGTGTGTGTGTGTGTGTGTGTGTGTGTGTGTGTGTGTGTGTGCGTGTGTGTGTTAGTGAGTGGGTGTGAGTGTGTGTGAGTGTGTGTGAGTAACATACCTGACTGAACAAAGGTTGCCCATTGTCCTATAAAGAAACAGGAAAGATAAGCCATGAATAAAGTACATCAGAACACGCATCAGTGATCAAAGGCACAGTTTGCTTCAGGGACACCATTCAGGACTCCAGCAACAGATTAAAGTCGCTAGACTGTGTTTAATCTCCCACTGTGTGAATCCCTCCGTGTGTTGCCGTGCTGTGTCACGGTGTAGGTACATCCCGTGCCCATCACTGTGCTCCGGTCCCTAATGTACCCACTGACAGCTGTGACCCAGTGGGGAAGTCACTGAGGAGGGGGATATATGTATCCTGGTCCCACAGCTGGGACCACATTCTGCATTCTGGGATTCTTCCCTGTACTCTACATGTTGGACGTATATGGCTTGATCTGACTCATGTATAATATGGTGACACAGCCAACATATTCTCACTGTGCCTGAGTACAAGGGGCAATAATAAACCAATGATCGACACAACATGCTGGAGTAACTCAGAGGAACAGACAGCATCTCTGGGGAGAAGAAATGGGTGACGTTTAGGTTCGAGACCCTTATTCCAAATAGGGGTTTAGATGGATTAGGTAGAGCTAAGGGGAAGATGCAGAGTGCAGAATATAGTTCTCAGCATTGTAGCACATCAGTTCCACAGACAAAGTCCAATGTCCACAATGGGGTAGAGGTGAATCGGACAGTACCCTAGCTTATGGAAGGGCCATTTAGATGTCTGATAACAGAGGGAAAGAAGCTGTTCCTGAGTCTGGTGGTGCGCGCTTTCACGCTTCTGTACCTTCTGCCGGACGGGAGCAGGGAGAAGAAGGAATGATCAGAGTCGGACAAATCTTTGATTATGTTGGCAGCTTTTCCAAGGCAGCGTGAAGTGTAGATGGAATCAATGGTGGGGAGTGTGGTGTGTGTGGGACAGGGCTACATCTACAATGGTGGGGAGTGTGGTGTGTGTGGGACTGGGCTACATCTACAATGGTGGGGAGTGTGGTGTGTGTGGGACTGGGCTACATCTACAATGGTGGGGTGTGTGGTGTGTGTGGGACTGGGCTACATCTACAATGGTGGGGAGTGTGGTGTGTGTGGGACTGGGCTACATCTACAATGGTGGGGGTGTGGTGTGTGTGGGGACTGGGCGACATCTACAATGGTGGGGGAGTGTGGTGTGTGGGGACTGGGCTACATCTACAATGAGTGGGGGTACGTGTGGATGTGTGTGGGACTGGGCTACATCTACAATGGTGGGTGGTGTGTGTGTGTGGGATGGGATACATCTACAATGGGGGGAGTGTGTGTGTGTGGGACTGGGCTACATCTACAATGGTGGGGAGGTGTGGTGTGTGTGGGACTGGGCTACATCTACAATGGTGGGGAGTGTGGTGTGTGTGGGACTGGGCTTAATCTACAATGGTGGGGAGTGTGGTGTGGTGGGACTGGGCTACATCTACAATGTGTGGGGAGTGTGGTGTGTGTGGGACTGGGCTACATCTATATCTTTCAGTAATTACGATCTCGGCTAGACAGGCTGAATCTCCTCAGTCTCCTAAGCAAGTGGAGACATTGGGTGACATATTGGCTGTTGATTCTCTGATCTTGGTCCACAACAGATCACTGTGAATATTAACACCGAGATACATGAGGCTCTCACCCACTTGTACTTCGGCAACATTGATGCTGATTGGGGCTTGTACACCAGCGGCATTCCTGAAATTAACGCACAGACACGCACGCCTTCAGGATGTGGGAGGAAACCGGAGCACCCGGAGGAAACCCGTCACAGGGAGAACATGCAAACTCCACACAGACAGCACCCGAGGTCAGGATCGAACCCTCGTCTCTGGCACTGTGAGATATCAATTCTCCCAGCAGCGCCACTGTGTGGCCATTCATTCTCATTTGTGAATATTTCTAGACTAAATTCTTACCATTTTCTACGATGGATTTGCGCCGTTCCAGCTCTGGAAGGAGAAACCAGTGTTACATTTGAACAATGAGCATCAGAGACAATGACTATCAGAGTCACAGGTCAATCCAACAAGGCTGGAAATAAGTGCAGAACAATGAGGGAAGTTCCGCGCGGGTCAGGCAGCTACAGTGAGGAACAGAATTCCTGGTTCACATTGACAGGGTCTCATCAGGCCTGGACAATGTCAGATGGTGACAGGTGTGACACAAGTGTAGCGGGAAAACAAATGTTGTGTAAGATATGAATGGCAGGAGAGGGGAATGACGAGGAACGGATCAGGTGAATAAATACACTGTGGATCCGGGGACGTTTCAATCATTCACCCACGACCAACAGTTGTTGTAGGTAAATGTGAACGGTGATTATTGTGTGTAACGGTTGTGGACAATGTTGAATCGGGAAGCTGCGAGATGCCGGGTTCAACGGCAGGCAGTCCCCCAGCCTCTGCTCAGCCTCATTAGATCAGTGCAGGAGAGCGAGGGAGAGCTCACACTGGGACGGGACACACAATGAAAGTGACAAGTGAGTGAAAGCTCAGGTTGACAACGGGGAAGTGAACAGAGATGTTGATCCAAATGATCACCTCATCTGTGATCCGTCTCTCCACAGTGGAGATCAAATACAGGAAACAGAGACACGTCCAAGTGTCTCTGTGTCTGGTTACATCTCCTCCCACGGCACCGCCTCATACACACACACACACACACACATACACACACACGCACACACACACACACACACACACACACACACGCACACACACACACACACGCACACACACACGCACACACACACACACACGCACACACACGCACGCACACACACAAACACACACGCACACACGCACACACACACACACGCACACACACACACACACGTCACACACACACACACACACACACACACACACACACGTCACACACACACACACACACACACACGTCACATCTGCCCCTTTACCCCATTATCCCCACCTCCCGGGACACTGATACTCTGTCCAGGGGCAACAGTTACCGCTGGAAGGTGGAAGCCCCGCGCAGAGTGCTCTGGTTTTCCACTGAAGTTACAGTGGGAATCTGGGAGAATCCCGCCCGGATTTCCTGACCTACATCTTACGCTGTTGTTTAACGTACCTTTAATGCGTCTGTTTTGTTTCACGTTCCAGTAAATCACAGCAACGTGGGCGGCAATGAGAAGACAAATGGTGAGGACCAGCGGCAGGACCCAGTCAGGAACTCCAGGGAAGATATCATCTGCAGAATGAAGACAGTGAACGGCGCATATAGTAAACTGTCTTTAAAAATCAGTGATCATTTCCCCACAGAAGTGAGATGTGGATAAATCATCACTGGGAAACATGTGAGCACCTCAGTGAGCATTCTGGACAGTCGGGGTTTCAATGGAATGTAAATCACCTTTATACTTCAATGATCAAACAGCAACATTTACAAACCTGATATTTTAACAATTGCCTCACGTTGTATGTTTAATCGTCTGCTCCGGACAACACACTTGAACTTGTTTGTTGATTGCCTCATTACTGTCACGTTGCGCTCCACATTTACAAGACCTTCCGTATCTTCATGGTACGTTGTTTCAGCTTGTGGTAAAACCTGTCCATCCTCACCGATCCACAGCATCTCTGGTCCAGGATACCATCCACTGGACTTACACACGAGCTGGATTCCATCTCCCTGGTATCCCTGCAACCGAATACGGATCAAACTCCCCAAAGCTGCATCAGTGACAGATGTAGAAATAACAATAGTCAGGAAGAATAGCAACTTGGACCATACAGCATTTTGTTCAAGTACTCAAACCTCTTGCAACAATACTTATACAATTTCTAATTATTTCTAGTTCCAATGGAAAGTCATTGAGCAGAAATGCCAACTCTGCTTCTCTCTCCCCAGATGCTGCCTGACCTGCAGAATGTTTTCATCATTTCGGTAATTAAATCCAGGCTGAAGTGACAGGGTAAACGGCTGGAACCTGGATAGTGAGGTGGAACGGAGGTATCTGGGGGTCCAAGTATCTGGCCACCTGGAAGTAGCACTCATGGTCAATATTGGGAAATTTGAAGTCATCCTCCACAACCAACCAATATTCACCTTGAATGCCTCTGGGGCAAGGACTTAGATGTGGCAGCATTTGTTTGATACATCTAGGAAGGGTTTCCTGACACACTAGGCAGTTAATACATCGCTCGGTGGGATTATACTTGACCTTGATTTGGGAAATGAGCGCAACGAGGTGGAGTTTCAAAGGGAGAGTATATATATGTATATATATATATATATGTGTGTACATATATGCTGCATATGGCAAGTACATTTTTCCTTCAGTAAGGAGACAAAGACTGTACACTGTGCCCCAGGTGAGATCTCAACAACATCCTGTACAACTGTGATGCATCTTCCCGACATCCATTCTCCATTCCCCTCAATGAAAAACACTGGGACAGATGTGATGGAACTCCAGTTAAATACATTCCCATGGCTGCCCTTCATTTACTCAAAGGTAGATAAAAATGCTGGAGAAACAGCGGGTGAGGCAGCATCTATGGAGCGAAGGAAACAGGCAACGTTTCGGGATGAAACCCTTTCTCCATTTACTCAAGTTACTTCTCAATATAAACATTACAACAGCAGCAAGTTCTTAATTATGTAATTATAAATCAACATTGTTGAGTGAACGCTCTTTACAATCTCTTCGTTTTACATTTATCGTCAATCATCGGTGTTTTACTTACTCACCTCGAACTTGTAGTTGAGCTGGAGAACCTTCATACTCGGTTCCCACTGTAACTGAACATGTATATTCCCCTTCATCAAACCTTCTTACGTTCTTTATTCTGAGGGAAATGTTCCCTTTGGTCACTTCATCTTTAAACAGTTCGGCCCTTGCTCTGTAATCCTGGTGTTGAGCGAGGGTGTCATTGTGTCCATGTCTGTACACAAGGACGGGCGAGATGAGACCTGTCTTCCTCCACTGCAGGACCATGTCGCTGGTCAATATATCTGGTACAAGCTGACATTCCAACACCACATCTCCACCTACAGTGGCTACAGAACCGTACACAGGTACAATAACGAGAAATTCACCTGCGGGTCAATTCAAATAATTGGAAATATAATTATTTAAGGAATCAATAAAGATAATCCCTTATTGAAGGTCGAGTCGCAGGTACATAAGGTGGTCAAAAAGGCTTTTGGCTCTTTGGCCTTCATCAGTCAGAGTATTGAGTACAGAACTTGCAGTTGTATAAGACGTTGGTGAAACCGCATTTAGAATATTGTGTTCAGTTCTGGTCACCAGGTTATAGGAAATATATTGTCAAGCTTGAGAATCTTCAGAAAAGATTTACGAGGATGTTGCCAGGACTAGAGGGTGTGAGCTATAGGGAGAGGTTGAGTAAGCTAGGTCTCTATTCCATGGAGCGCAGCAGGATGAGGGGAGATCTTATAGAGGTGTACAAAATCATGAGAAGAATAGATCGGGTAGACGCACAGAGTCTTTTACCCAGAGTAGGGGAATCGCAGACCACAGGACATAGGTTCAAGGTGAAGGGGAAAAGATTTAATAGGAATTCGAGGGGTAACATTTTCACACAGAGGGTGGTGGATGTATGGAACAAGCTGCTAGAGGAGGTAGTTGAGCCTGGGACTATCAAACCTTTTAAGAAACAGTTCGACAGGTACATGGATAGGACAGGATAGGTTTAGAGGGATATGGACCAAGCGCAGGCAGGTGGGACTAGTGTAGATGGGACATTGTTGGCCGGTGTGGACAAGTTGGGCCAAAGGGCCTGTTTCCACACTGTATCACTCTATGACTAGTGTAGATGGTACATAAGGTGGTCAAAAAGGCTTTTGGCTCTTTGGCCTTCATCAGTCAGAGTATTGAGTACAGAACTTGCATTTGTATAAGACATTGGTGAAACCGCATTTAGAATATTGTGTTCAGTTCTGGCCACCAGGTTATAGGAAAGATATTGTCAAGCTTGAGAAACTTCAGAAAAGATTTACGAGGATGTTGCCAGGACTAGAGGGTGTGAGCTACAGGGAGAGGTTGAGTAGACTGGGTCTCTATTCCATGGAGCGCAGGAGGATGAGGGGAGATCTTATAGAGGTGTACAAAATCATGAGAGGAATAGATTGGGTAGATGCACAGAGTCTTTTACTCAGAGTAGGGGAATCGAGGACCACAGGACATAGGTCTGAAGAAGGGTTTCGGCCCGAAACATCGCCTATTTCCTTCGCTCCATAGATGCTGCTGCACCCGCTGAGTTTCTCCAGCGATTTTGTGTACCTTAGATGGGACATTGTTGGCCTGTGTGGGCGAATTGGGCCGAATGGCCTGTTTCCATGCTGTATCACTCTATGACTATGTCTCTAATGGGGTTAGGGAGGGAGAGATAGATCAGCCATGATTGAATGGCGGAGTAGACTTGGGTGGAATGGCCTTAATCTGCTCCTATCACTAATAACCTTATAATTCAGGGATGAAGCCAGGATATGAACATTTTCACTGGTTGTCCACGATTATTTTTTTACATAACATTGGGGCCTCAACACCAATCCCCGTGGGACACCACTCCTTCCATCTTGCCACCCAGAGAGAAAAATGATCAGCATCCACTCTCTGCTTCCTGCTATCCTGATTATCCACAAAAATGAAGTTGCCTCCTACGCCTGCAGTTCCCATCATCGCTCACAGAGGGAGGAAGCACCTCCTACCTGATCGTATTAAGTGATGTGGACAACAGCATTAAAATGAATGATTTTAAAATATGAATCTTCTGACTCCATGAAGCCCCCTCCATGAGATAAATAAATAGAAATCAGACCAGATGTTGTGGTCATTACCGTGGGCTGAGCTGAGGATCCCATTCAGTAACAACACAGCGCAGTGAACCACTCCCATCCCAGTGGAGGGGTCAGTGCCTGAGGGAGAGAGAGAGAGAGAGAGAAGTGTTAGACAGACCCGTGATGGGCACGAAGCTGTCACCCCCCCCCCTCCCCCTCCATCCCCGCTGCTGATGTCCACCACCCCCACTCACTGTTGACCAGGGGGTGAAAGGTCACACCTTGTGCAGGGTGAAAGGTCACACCTTGTGCGGGGTGAAAGGTCACACCTTGTGCGGGGTGGCCGAGGGCAACCGGTGGCCAAAGGACTCCAGGCTCCGCACCGGGACCCCGGCTCCCTTTACAATCTGCTCCTTGAGTCTCCCGTCACGGAGGCCGGGTCTGGGACAAACCTCTCCCGGGAATTTCAAGTCTCAGTTTCGCCCTGTCAATAGACAATATAGAACAGACAATAGGTGCAGGAGGAGGCCATTCAGCCCTTCCAGCCAGCACCACCATTCAATATGATCATGGCTGATCATCCCCAATCAGTACCCCGTTCCTGCCTTCTCCCCATATCCCCTGACTCCGCTATCTTTAAGCTCTCTCTTTAAAGCATCCAGAGAACCGACCTCCACCGCCCTCTGAGGCAGAGAATTCCACAGACTCACAACTCTCTGTGAGAAAAAATGTTTCCTCATCTCCGTTCTCAAGGCTTACTCCTTATTCTTAAACTGTGGCCCCTGGTCCTGGACTTCCCCAACATCGGGAACATGTTTCCTACCTCTAGCGTGTTCAAACCCTTAGTAGTCTTTTATGTTTCAATAAGATCTCCTCTCATCCTTTTAAATTCCAGAATATACAAGCCCAGCCGGTCCATTCTATCAACATTTGACAGTCCCGCCATCCCTGGAATTAACCTTGTGAACCTACTCCGCACTGCCTCAATAGCAAGAATGTCCTTCCTCAAGTTTGGAGACCAAAACTACACACAATAGGGGGGTTGCACGTAAGGTCACTGGGCCATAGGGCTTGACGCACGGAGCCGCTCAATCCATCTGGAGGACAGCCGTAACTTCCGGTATATATTATTAATGCAAGAAACGTACTTTCCTACCTGTTAAAAAACGCCAAAATGTTGAATTTATGCGCTGAATAAAAATTGTGGAAGTTGGGGAAAGTGTGAGAGACATGTACCCAACTTTAGAATTCCAAACGTGAAGCGAAGTGAAGGTAAATAGAAGCGAGAGCTGAAGGGACAACAACAGCTAAAGTGCTTGGAAAACATTGGCCGTGCAGATATCGGAATTGAAAATATTGGGAATTATTGCGTTTGCTCACTGCATTTCATCAACAGTAAGGCATCATTTGTGTTTTTTCTTGATACCTTTGGTATCTAATAAGGCTCAGAAGTGATAAATCTGGCTGTAAATTTTTCTTCAAAGGCGTTTTCATTTTTCTGTAAAAACCCACTTGGGAACCATGGGGGATTAAAAAAATTACAGCCAGATTTATCACTTCTGAAACTTTTTAGATGCCAAAGGAATCAAGAAAAAATACAAATATTGCCTTAGTTGATGAAATGCAGTGAGCAAACGGCCAATGTTCACCAAGCACTCCGGCTGTTGTTGTCCCTTCAGCTCTCGCTTCTATCTACCGTAATTTCTCCTCACTTTTGGAATTCTGAAGTAGGATAAATGTCTCTCACGCTTATCCCGATTTCCATAATCATTTACAGCTAAAAATTGACATTTTCGGCGGGTTTTAACGGGTCGGCTATGTTGGAAACAATGGTAAGTGCCTACCTGCAGTTCATCGCGTGTAATCCACTTGGTGTAGCGTAGCAACAGGACGGGTCATGGCATCTAAAAAGTTTCAGAAATGATAAATCTGGCTGTAAATTTTTTTAATCGCCCATGGTTCCCAAGTGGGGTTTTACATACAAAATGAAAACGCATCTGAAGAAAAATTTACAGCCAGATTTATCGCTTCTGAGAATTTTTAGATACCAAAGGAATCCAGAAAAAACACAAATAATGCCTTACTGTTGATGAAATGCAGTGAGCAAACGCGATAATTCCCAATATTTTCAATTCGGATATCTGCACGGCCAATGTTTACCAAGCACTTTAACTGTTGTTGTCCCTTCAGCTCTCGCTTCTATTTACCTTCATTTCGCTTCACGTTTGGAATTCTAAAGTTGGGTACGATGTCTCTCACACTTACCCCAACTCCCACAATTTTTTTCAGCGCAAACATTCTACATTTTGGCGGTTTTTAACAGGTAGGAAAGTACGCGTTTCTTGCATTAATAACATATCCTGGAAGTTCCGGTTGTCCTCCAGATGGATTTAGCGGCTCCGTGCGTCAAGCCCTATGACCCAGTGACCATACGTGCAACCCCCCTATATAAGAAAGCCGAGGAGCTGCTCTGAGACCGGGGTTCCTCAGGGAGACCGCGCCGGGCTTGGGGGAGTGCGGTAAGTAGGAAGTGAGGAAGGGGGTTACAGAGGAGGCAGTCGCTGTGAAATTCTGGTTGTTACATTAATATGTTCTCAGCAGTAACACATTGACTGTTTCAGCGTAGTTTGTCGCCGCCGCCGGCCCAGAGTTTCACACAGTGGAGCAGCAAGTTCCCTTCTTGCAATCGCGGCCACATCCCGCCCGCCCGCCCGTCACATACAGAATGTGACCACTGGGATTAAACAAATCCCGGTGACCGGCCAGCTCTCCCGATGTGTCACCGACAGCCGCCTCCCTCCCTCCCTCCCTCCCTCCCTCCCTCCCTGACCCGCACCGGCTCCCGAGCGACCAGACTTCGGAAACCTACCGGGGCCTGGGACCGAGCCGTGCCCGGAAACCTACCGGGGCCTGGGACCGAGCCGTGCCCGGAAACCTACCGGGGCCTGGGACCGAGTCGTGCCCCGGGGGCAGTGGGCCGGGCCGGGCCGGGACAGCGGGGATTCCCTTTCACCGAATGCCGCTGCAAACGGGTGAGTGATCGATCGCTTTGTCCCAGCGGCTCCGGCGCCGTGAGTTGTCCCGGAGACCCCACTCACCTGATCAATCCCCGGCCGGCGCGGCCGCTTCCCCTCCCTCCCTCCCTCCCTCCGGCCGGGACCCTCCTTACCCCCGGGGGCCGAGTCTGTCACCGGCGCCCAGCAACAGCGCGGAGTAAAGTAACCGGCGTCAGACAGAGCGCTTTCTTCAGCCTGGAGTCCGGGACTCCCGCAGGGGAACAGCGGCCGCCGGGGGAGACAGAGACAGAGACAGAGAGAGGTTGAAATCCTCTCAAGTTTTCATCAAATGGAAGCCAGAAATGGGCGCGGTGAAGAAAGTGAAACCGGGCGAAGTTTCCTCAAAGCTAGACAAGTGGGGGCGGGGGGAAGAAGAAAGGAAGAGGTGGAGCCAGAGGGCTGAGGGAGAGCTGAGAAGGGGAAATTAGAGAAGTCAATGTTCATACCGCTGGGGTGTAAACTGCCCAAGTGAAATATGAGGTGCTGCTCCTCCAATTTGCACTGGGCCTCACTCTGGCCATGGAGGAGGCTCAGGACAGAAAGGTCAGATTCAAGTGAGTTTATTGTCATGTGTCCCTGTATAGGGCAATGAAATTCTTGCTTTGCTTAAGGACACAGAACATAGTAGGCATTTACTATAAAACAGATAAATGTGTCCATATACCATAATATAAATATATACACACATGAATAAATAAACTGATAAAGTGCAAATAACAGAAAACGGGTTCATAATAATCAGAGTTTTGTCCGAGCCAGTTTTAATAGCCTGATGGCTGTGGGGAAGTAGCTATTCCTGAACCTGGTTGTTGCAGTCTTCAGGCTCCTGTACCTTCTACCTGAAGGTAGCAGGAAGATGAGTGTGTGGCCAGGATGGTATGGGTCTTTGATGATACTGCCAGCCTTTTTGAGGCAGCGACTGCGATAAATCCCCTCGATGGAAGGAAGGTCAGAGCCGATGATGGACTGGGCAGTGTTTACTACTTTTTGTAGTCTTTTCCTCTCCAGGCCGCTCAAATTGCTGAACCAAGCCACGATGCAACCGGTCAGCATGCTCTCTACTGTGCACCTGTAGAAGTTAGAGGGAGTCTTCCTTGACAAACTGACTCTCCGTAATCTTCTCAGGTAGTAGAGGCGCTGATGAGCTTTCTTGATAATTGCATAGTGTTCTCGGATTCGGAATGGGAGGGAAAGTTGAAGTGCTGAGCCACTGGGAGATCAGGTTGGTTATTGCGAACAGGTTTCCTCAATGCAGGCCGGAGTCTTGGACAACTCTGACAGAGTGGCCCAGTATTCAGTTTAGCCCATCTTCACCCCCCCCCCCCTCGCCCTCTCTCAGTCCCGGGTCCACGCTGAGTCTCTGCTTTTCCCCCCCAGTCTCCGTCACCCTGGATGTGGAAACAGCTGGTCCGCAGCTCGAGGTGTCTGAGGGTCGTAAGAGGGTGAGACTGACCTGGACCCGGAGGAGTCTGCCTGACACCGGGAAGAGGTTTATAGACGGGCCGTGTATGCTGGGATTGGAATTGGATATATATATATATATATGGAGGTTTCACGGCAGTCGACCCATGACCCATACTGTTGCTAGGCTACTCCAAATGGAGTACACGCGATGAACTGCAGGTAGGCGCTGACCATTGTTTCCAGCGTAGTGGGCCCGTTAAAACCCGCCGAAATTGTCAATTTTTGCGCTGTAAATAATTATGGAAATCGGGATAAGCGTGAAAGACATTTATCCTACTTCAGAATTCCAAAAGTGAGGAGAAATGACGGTAGATAGAAGCGAGAGCTGAAGGGACAACAACAGACAGAGTGCTTGGCAAACATTGGCCGTTTGCTCGCTGCATTTCATCAACTAAGGCATTATTTGTGTTTTTTCTTGATTCCTTTGGCATCTAAAAAGTTTC
Organism: Amblyraja radiata; assembly: GCF_010909765.2. Lineage (NCBI taxonomy): Eukaryota > Metazoa > Chordata > Chondrichthyes > Rajiformes > Rajidae > Amblyraja > Amblyraja radiata. The sequence goes on along the minus strand of NC_045985.1, from coordinate 1,476,479 downwards.
AGAAGTGATAAATCTGGCTATAAAATTTTGAAATCGCCCATGGTTCTCAAGTGGGTTTTTACATACAAAAAGAAAACGCCTCTGAAGCAAAATTTACTCCGAGATGGATTCTTAGAGCAGCTTGTAATGGAGCCGACCAGAGAAAAGGCAATTCTGGATTTAGTGTTGTCCAATAAACCAGATATGATAAGAGAACTCGAGGTAAAGGAACCGCTTGGAGGTAGTGATCATAATATGATTAGTTTTAATCTGCAATTTGAGAAGGAGAAGGTTAAATTGGAAGTGTCAGTGATGTAGTTGAACAAAGGGGACTATGAAGGCATGAGAGGGGAGCTGGCTAAGGTAGACTGGAAAGGGATCCTAGCAGGAATGACGGTGAAACAGCAATGGCAGGAATTTCTGGGCATAATCCGGAAGACGCAGGATCATTTCATTCCAAAAAGGAAGAAAGATTCTAAGGAGAGTAGGAGGCAACCGTGGCTGACAAGAGAATTTAGGGATAGAATAAAACTAAAAGAAAAGATGTATAACACAGCAAAGAGTAGCCGGAAGCCAGAGGATTGGGAAACTTTCATTGGACAACAGAAGGAAACAAAACGGGCAATACGGGCTGAAAAGATGAAGTACGAGGGAAAGCTGGCCAGGAATATAAAGAAGGACTGTAAAAGCTTATTTAGATATGTTAAGGGAAAAAGAATAGCAAAGTCAAATGTGGGTCCCTTGAAGGCAGACACGGGTGAAATTATTATGGGTAACAAGGAAATGGCAGAGGAGTTGAACAGGTACTTCGGATATGTCTTCACTAAGGAAGACACAAACAATCTCCCAGATGTACTGGCGGACAGAGGATCTAAGGGGGTAGAGGAACTGAAATAAATTTTCATTCGGCGAGAAATAGTATTGGGTAGGCTAATTGGACTGAATCCCCTGGGCCTGATGGTCTACATCCCAGGGTCTTCAGGGAGGTGGCTCTAGAAATAGTGGACGCATTGGTGATCATTTTCCAATGTTTAAAAGATTCAGGATCAATTCCTGTGGATTGGAAGATAGCTAATGTTATCCCACTTTTCAAGAAACATAGAAAATAGGTGCAGGAGTAGGCCATTCGGCCCTTCGAGCCTGCACCGCCATTCAATATGATCATGGCTGATCATCCAACTCAGTATCCTGTACCTGCCTTCTCTCCATACCCCCTGATCCCTTTAGCCACAAGGGCCACATCTAACTCCCTCTTAAATATAGCCAATGAACTGGCCTCAACTACCTTCTGTGGCAGAGAATTCCAGAGATTCACCACTCTCTGTGTGAAAAATGTTTTCCTCACCTCGGTCCTAAAAGATTTCCCCCTTATCCTTAAACTGTGACCCCTTGTTCTGGACTTCCCCAATATCGGGAACAATCTTCCTGCATCTAGCCTGTCCAACCCCTTAAGAATTTTGTAAGTTTCTATAAGATCCCCCCTCAATCTTCTAAATTCTAGCGAGTACAAACCGAGTCTATCCAGTCTTTCTTCATATGAAAGTCCTGACATCCCAGGAATCAGTCTGGTGAACCTTCTCTGTACTCCCTCTATGGCAAGAATGTCCTTCCTCAGATTAGGAGACCAAAACTGTACGCAATACTCCAGGTGTGGTCTCACCAAGACCCTGTACAACTGCAGTAGAACCTCCCTGCTCCTATACATAAATCCTTTTGCTATGAATGCTAACATACCATTCAATTTCTTCACTGCCTGCTGCACCTGCATGCCTACTTTCAATGACTGGTGTACCATGACACCCAGGTCTCGTTGCATCTCCCCCTTTCCTAATCGGCCACCATTCAGATAATAAAGGAGCGAGAGAGAAAAAAGGGAATTACAGACCAATTAGCCTGCATTCGGTGGTGGGAAAGATGCTGGAGTCAATTATTAAAGAGGTAATAATGGGGCATTTGGATAGCAGTAAAAGGATTAGTCCATGTCAGCATGGATTTATGAAAGGGAAATCATGCTTGACTAATCTGGAATTTTTTGAGGGTGTGACAAGTAAAATCGATGAAGGGGAGCCAGTGGATGTAGTGTATCTAAACATTCAGAAAGCCTTTGATAAGGTCCCGCACGGGAGTCTGGTGACTAAAATTAGAGCACATGGCATTGTGGGTAGGGTGTTGACGTGGATAGAAAATTGGTTGGCAGACCGGAAGCAAAGAGTAGGAGTGAATGGGTCCTTTTCAGAATGTCAGGCAGTGGCGAGCGGAGTGCCGCAAAGCTCGGTGTTGGGGCCGCAACTGTTTACCATATATATTAATGATTTGGAAGAGGGAATCAGGAGCAACACTAGGAAATTTGTGGATGACACAAAGCTGGGTTGCAATGTGAATTGTGAAGAGGATGTTAGGAGGTTGCAGGGTGACCTGGACAGGTTGAGTGAGTGGGCAGATGCGTGACAGAGGCAGTATAATGTAGATAAATGTGAGGTTATCCGCTTCGGTGGCAAAAACAAGGGGGTAGATTATTATCTCAATGGGGTTAGGTAAGGGGGAGGTGCAGTGAGACCTGGGTGTCCTTGTACACCAGTCGCTGAAAGTTGCCGTGCAGGTACAGCAGGCAGTGAAGAAAGCTAATGGAATTTTGGCCTTCATAACAAGAGGATTTCAGTATAGGAGTAAAGAGGTTTTTCTGCAGTTGTATGGGGTTCTGATAAGACCACATCTGGAGTTTTGTGTAATTTTGGTCTCTTAATAAGAATAAGGAGTAAGCCATTTAGAACGGAGACCAGGAACCACTTTTTCTCAGAGAGTGGTGAGTCTGTGGAATTCTCTGCCTCAGAGGGTGGTGGAGGAAGGCTCTCTGGATGCTTTCAAGAGGGAGCTAGATAGGGCTCTTAAAAATAGCGGAGTCAGGGAATATGGGAAGAAGGTAGGAACGGGGTACTGATTGGGGATGATCAGCCATGATCACATTGAATGGCGGTGCTGGCTCAAAGTGCCAAATGGCCTACTACTGCACCTATTGTCTATTAATTTGAGGAACGACATCCTTGTGAATGAGGCAGTGCAGCATAGGTTCACGAGATTGATCCCTGGGATGGAGGGACTGTCACATGAGGAAAGATTGAAAAGACTAGGCTTTTATTCATTTGAGTTTAGAAGGATGAGGGGGTATCTTAGATAAACATATAAAATTATAAAAGACTGGACAAGCTAGATACAGGCAAAATGTTCCCAATGTTGGGCGAGTCCAGAACCAGGGGCCACAGTCTTAGAATAAAGGGGAGGTCATTTAAGACTGAGGTGAGAAAAAACATTTTCACCCAGAGCGTTGTGAATTTGTGGAATTCCCTGCCACAGAGGGCAGAGGAGGCCAATTCACTGGATGGATTTAAGGGGCTAGTGAAATCAAGGGATATGGGGAGAAGGCAGGCACGGGTTATTGATTGGGGACGATCAGCCATGATCACAATTAGGCTGTCGGCCGAGCATCAAAAATGTGTCTAGAAATCAGCTTTTGTCACCAAACTACATGAAATTTTCCACAGATTTAGATGAAATATAATTGAGAAGGAAGTCATAACTCGTCATTGCCAAAAGATGCACATTAATTAATTAAACTAATTATAAAATGAGATCGGGAAAGTAACGATGGGCAGTCTATTTCCGTGTTGCAGTTCATTTAAACTATATATCATTATACCTATATATATTCCAGATAGTAATATAGGTATAATAATATAATATATTATTATACCTATATATATAGGTGGCGGCGCTGTGAAACGGCTGCGGCTCGCCTGCAGTCTGTCTGTTTTTACTTTTTTGTGGTGTTTTTTTGGTCTTGTTCAGTTAAACTTTTGGTTATTAGGTTGTGTTATGTGTGGGGGGGGGGGGGGTGAAACACGGCTTTCTGTCTCTCCCTTCGGGGGAATGCGACTTTCTTGTCGTATCCCCCTTCTCTTCCCCCGTGAGCTGAGGCCTAATGGCGGAGCTGTCGGCCTCCAACCTGCGACCGACCTCGAGGATCCGGAGGTAGAGCCAGCCAGGAATTACCAACGCGAGGCTGGCCGTCTTCGAGCTGCGGCGGCGTTCGGGCAGCGGCACGACTCGGCGCTCCGGTGAGGGTGGACGGCGCGGGGCTGAGACACTCCCGTGAGGGCGGCCCGGCTCCCACCTGGAAGGCGCTCCCGTGTGGGCGGCCCGGTGCGGGGCTGGAAGGCGCTCCCATGGGGGCGGCGTGGGGCGGAGACGGTGCTCTGGTGGCTGAGGCGGCGGCGACCTGAATCCGGGGCTCGGCCATGGGCCAGTGGACGACATCATCGGGAGCTCGCAGGTCACAGGCTGGTGCCCATTTTCCGGAGCTCCCGTGGCAACAACTGCGTCCGCTGGACTGGAGGGCGGCAGCTTTGACCACCCCCCGGGCCGCGTTGATTGAACCGCGGGACTGATTTACCATGCCCCGGTGGGGTATCGCCTCAGCGCAGAAGGAGAAGAGGAGGGAAGAGACAGTAACCCTAAGACTTTTGCCTCACAGTGAGGAGGTGCTTGGTGAACTCAGTGGTGGATGTTAATTTGTGTTTATTGTGTGTTGTTATTATTACATGTATGGCTGCAGGCAACGACATTTCGTTCAGACCGAAAGGTCTGAATGACAAATAAAGGATTCAATTAAATATTCCAGATAGTAATATAGGTATAATAATATAATATAATATATTATTATATATTCCAAATAGATATATTCTTCCATTTTCCTGGAATTAATGAGTGAATTAATGAGTGAATGTACAGCCTCCAAATCTCATTTTTTTCACATTATAAACGATGTAATTAAATTAATTAAAGTCCATACAGATTAATTTTCATAAATTCAGACTTTAGATCTTACCTTTCAGTTTGAGTTGATTCACAAAGTTTCACAACTTTGTGTTGCAGCATCTCAGCAGGGACTTTGCTTTCAAGACTTTCTTCTACTTCTATCCACTTAGCTGCACATTTTCAGACTTCTTAATGCTTTTCTCACTAAATTCAATTACCCTGCTGCAAGTTTCCACGACAAAGAACCTTAATCGGAATCTCCAGTAAAACAGGCATCAGTGAAGCCCTCTCAGCTATGATGTGTGCTAGCCTGAAACAAAGCGCGTGATTGGCCAACTGGCAGACAACTCAATGTTAAACGTGCTTTGATTGGACTAAAAACACCCGAAATATTCACCGTTTTTTCTCTAATTTAATAAAAATGTGCAAGTCTTGTTCATGACGAGTTTCAGGGGTGATTTATATAATTTTTTTACACAATATGTGAAAATTTCATGTAGTTCTGTGACTTGGGTCACGAAACACTGGAATAAAGCTCCTCGGCCCACAGCCTAAATGAATGGCGGTGCTGGCTCGAAGGGCCGAATGCCCTCCTCCTGCACCTATTTTTGTTTCTATATATGCGCGCACACACACAGACACACACACACACACACACACACACACACACACACACACATAAGCACACATGTGTGTATGTATATATGTGTGTATGGGTATATAAATATGCATGTGTATGTGTGCATGTGTATATATATGCACACACGCACTTATATATACAGACATATATACATATACACATATATGTACATACACCCACAAATGTGTATGTGGTGTGTCTGTATATACCTGTGTGTACATATATATGTGTGTATATATATTTACATGTATATGTGTGTGTGAGGATATGCATGTGTGACTGTATGTCTAAGTGTGGGTATGTGTGTATATGTATATATACCCACACTTAGACATAGTCACACATGCATATCCTCACACACACATATACATGTAAATATATATATATGTGTGTGCATATATGTGTTTGTGTGGGTGTATATATGTATGTGAAGTAGACACAAAATGCTGGAGTAACTGAGCAGGTCAGGCAACATCGCAGGAGAGAAGCAATGGGTGATGTTTTGGGTCAAGACCATTCTTCAGAATGTGTGTGTATATGTATATATGTGTGTGTGTATACATATATGTGTATATGGGGAGGGGGACCAGTGGCTGAGGATACAGCCATGGATGAAGCTGGCAGAGAGCACAGTTGCAGAATGGAGGATGCAGCTTCACCTCGCTGTTGTTCCCGGCTGGAGTTACCATAAGTGTCTGGAAGCTGCCCTCGCCCTGTCTAGTCAACCCCAGCTAAAGCCTTTTGTTTCACCTTCAGAGTCTGAGGATGGATTTCACACCAAAGTGAAACACAACTGTGATGGCCATTCACTGGAACCCTGACAACCCAGCGTTGAGAAGATTTACACGACTTTGGTAATGTTTACTTTTCTTCAGTTCAGAGATACAGCATGGAAACAGGCCCTTCGGCCCATCGTGTCCACGCCGATCGCCCGCTCACACATGCACAATGTTACCCCAGGGGCTGCTGGAAGGAGGAAGCCCTGCGGAGAGTGCTCTGGTTTTCCGCTGAAGTTACAGTGGGAATCTGGGAGAATCCCGCCCGGATTTCCTGACCTGCATCTTACGCTGTTGTTTAACCAAACGTACCTTTAATGCATCTGTTTTGTTTCACGTTCCAATAAAACACAGCACCGTGGGCGGCAATGAGAAGACAAATGGTGAGGACCAGCGGCAGGACCCAGTCAGGAACTCCAGCAGGAAAGATATCATCTGCAGAGTGAAGACAGTGAATCAGACAGTGACAGTGTAAGGGGGGAGGTACAGTGAGACCTGGGTGTCCTTGTACACCAGTGACTGAAAGTTGGCATGCAGGTACAGCAGGCAGTGAAGAAAGCTAATGGAATGTTGGCCTTCATAACAACAGTATTTCAGTATAGGAGTAAAGAGGTTCTTTTGCAGTTGTATAGGGCTCTGATGAAACCACATCTGGAGTATTGCGTACAGTTTTGGTCTCCTAATTTGAGGAAGGACATCCTTGTGGCTTACTGCCACAACAAATCAACGGTGGATGCGATCTCGCTGGCCCTCCACTCCGCTCTGGACCACTTGGACAACAAAACTCATATGTCAGGCTGTTATTCATCGATTACAGCTCGGCATTTAACACAATCATCCCCTCCAAGCTGGTTACCAAACTCGCAGAACTGGGTCTCTGCAATTGGATCCTCGACTTCCTCATTCACAGATCACAGTCTGTTCGTATTGGTGGAAATGTGTCAGCCTCGATAACAATCAGCACGGGAGCACCTCAAGGCTGCGTGCTCAGCCCCCTGCTGTACTCACTCTATACTCATGACAGCGTAGCCAGTCACAGTTCCGAGAACACTAATATAATTATCAAGAAAGCTCATCAGCGCCTCTACTTCCTGAGAAGATTACGGAGAGTCGGTTTGTCAAGGAGTAGTCTCTCTAACGTCTACAGGTGCACAGTAGAGAGCATGCTGACCGGTTGCATCGTGGCTTGGTTCGGCAAATTGAGCTCCCTGGAGAGGAAAAGACTACAAAAAATAGTAAACACTGCCCAGTCCATCATCGGCTCTGACCTTCCTTCCATCGAGAGGGTCTATCGCATTCGCCGCCTCAAAAAGGCTGGCAGTATCATCAAAGACCCACACCATCCTGGCCACACACTCATCTCCCTGCTACCTTCAGGTAGAAGGTACAGGAGCCTGAAGACTGCAACAACCAGGTTCAGGAATAGCTACTTCCCCACAGCCATCGGGCTATTAAACTGGCTCGGACAAAACTCTGATTATTAATAACCCATTATCTGTTATTTGCACTTTAACAGTTTATTTATTCATGTGTGTATATATTTATATTATGGTATATGGACACACTTATCTGTTTTGTAGTAAATGCCTACTATGTTCTGTGTGCTTAAGCAAAGCAAGAATTCCATTGTCCTATACAGGGACACATGACAATAAACTCACTTGAAACTTGAAACTTGATTGAGGCAGTGCAGAGTTGGTTCACAAGCTTGATCCCTGGGATGGCGGGACTGTCATACGAGGAAAGATTGAAAAGACTGGGCTTGTATTCACTGGAGTTTAGAAGGATGAGGGGAAGGTCTTATAGAAACATATAAAATTATAAAAGGACTGGACAAGCTAGATGCAGGAAAAATGTTCCCAATGTTGGGCGAGTCCAGAAGCAGGGGCCACACTTAAACAAAAGGGGAGGCCATTGAAGACTGAGGTGAGAAAAAACTTTTTCACCCAGAGAGTTGTGAATTTATGGAATTCCCTGCCACAGAGGGTAATGGAGGCCAAATCATTGGATGGATTTAAGAGAGAGTTAGATAGAGCTCTAGGGGCCAGTGGAATCAAGGGATATGGGTAGAAGGCTGGCACGGGTTATTGATTGGGGACGATCAGCCATGATCACAATGAATGGCGGTGCTGGCTCGAAGGGCCGAATGGCCTCCTCCTGCACCTATTTTCTATGTTTCACACACACAGACACACACACACAAAAATGCACTCACACAGATGCACACAGACACGCACACACATCGCAGCTGACCCAGCAACCTCCTGCTGTGACATCAGCATATATATCAGATATACATCTGTATATATATCAGCATATATTTTTCTATATATATGTGCGTGTGTATTTAAAATACATATATATATATCAGTATATATATCAGTATGTCTCTGTGTGTGTACAATATATATATATATATATATTATTATTTTTGGTGAGAGAGAGGGGAGAGGGGGGGGGGGAGGGAGAGAGTGGGAGGGGAATGAGAGACAGATAGAAATGAGAGGGAGAGAGAGAGACGAATGATAGAGAGTGGGGGAGAGAGAGGAATGAGAGAGTGAGAGGGAGATAGAGAGGGGAGGGGGAGAGAGACAGAGTGGGAGAGAGAGGATAGATAGCACAGATTATAGGGTGATTGCACGAAAGGTCACTGGGTCATAGGGCTCGAGGCACGGAGCAGCTAAATCCAACTGGAAGACATCCGGCACTTCCGGTACATGTTATTAATGCTAGAAACGCGTACTTTCCTACCCGTTTAAAAACCGCCAAAATGTTGCATTTTTGCGCTGAAAAAATTGTGTGAGTCGGGGTAAGTGTGAGAGACATCGTACCCAACTTTAGCATTCCAAACGTGAAGCGAAATGAAGGTAAATAGAAGCGAGAGCTGAAGGGACAACAGCAGCTAAAGTGCTTGGTAAACATTGAAAATATTGGGAATTATCGCGTTTGCTCGCTGCATTTCATCAACAGTAAGGCATTATTTGTGTTTTTTCTTGATTCCTTTGGCATCTAATAAGGCTCAGAAGTGATAAATCTGGCTGTAAATTTTGCTTCAGATGCGTTTTCATTTTGTATGTAAAACCTCACTTGAGAACCATGGGCGATTAAAAAAAATTACAGCCAGATTTATCACTTCTGAAACTTTTTAGATGCCAAAGGAATGAAGAAAAAACACAAATATTGCCTTAGTTGATGAAATGCAGTGAGCAAACGGCCAATGTTCGCCAAGCACTCTGGCTGTTGTTGTCCCTTCAGCTCTCACTTCTATCTACCGTCATTTCTCCTCACTTTTGGAATTCTGAAGTGGGATAAATGTCTCTCACGCTAATCCCGATTTCCATAATTATTTACAGCGCAAACATTGACAATTTGGGCGGGTTTTAACGGGTCGGCTATGTTGGAAACAATGGTAAATGCCTACCTGCAGTTCATCGCGTGTAATCCACTTGGTGTAGCGTAGCAACAGGACGGGTCATGGGTCGTGACCCCACTGCCGTGAAACCTCCCTATAGAACAGAGCAAGATTCAAGATGCACCAATCTGCGGAAAACAGCCTAGTATGACGTGTGTGATTCCCGACGCCGTTTTGTGATCTATAATCTATAATCCGCTCTATAATCTTTGATAGATAGATGGCTAGCTAACTCTGCATCAGCCCTCACAGCGTCTGTACTCTCTACCACACACACACACGTCACACACACACACACGTCACACACGTCACACACGTCACACACACACACACGTCACACACACACATACGTCACACACACACACACACACACAACGTCACACACACACACGTCACACACACACACACACACACGGCATCAGACCTCACGTCCCCGGGTCCAACTGCCAACCGTTTGAATTCCAACCGCCCAACCGTCGTCCCCTGACCACGTGACCGGTCCACGCGAGAGTTGAAGCCCAACCACCCACTGTTGCCTAGCAACACGCCTCAACCCGACACACACACACACACAAACTCACTCACATACACACTCACACACACACACATTCACACACACACTCACACACACACACATAAACACATACACACACACACACAAACATACACACACACACACTCACTCACAGACACACTCACAGACACACACACACACACAACAACACACACACACACACACTCACAGACACACACTCACGGACACACACACTCACAGACACACACTCACAGACACACACACTCACACACACTCACACACACAAACAGACACACACTCACTCACATACACACTCACACACATACACTCACAGACACACACACGCACACACACTCTCACACACTCACACACACTCACAGACACACGCAAACACTCACACAGACACTCACTCTCACACACACACTCACAAACACACTCACTCACACACACTCACACAAACATACACACACACTCACTCACAGACACACTCACACACACACTCACTCACACACACACTCGCACACACAAACAGACACTCACACACTCACTCACAGACACACTCACACACATACACTCACAGACACACACACACAGCCACACACACACACTCACAGACACACACACACACACTCACAGACACCCACACACACACTCACAGACACACACTCACAGACACACACACACACTCACAGACACACACACTCACACACACAGACACACACACACTTACAGACACACACACAGACACACACACACTCATACACGCTCACACACTCAGACACACACTCACAGACACACACATTCACAGACACACACTCACTCACACACACACACACAGACACACACACAGACACACACTCACAGCCACACACACTCACAGACACACACACACACTCTCTCACACAGACACACATACAGACACACACACACACACACACTTACAGACACACACACTCACAGACACACACAGCCACACACACTCACAGACACACACACACTCTCTCACTCAGACACACATACAGACACACACACTCACAGACACACACACTCACAGACATATATGTGCGTATATATATATGTATTTACTCGTGTTTCTATAAATGTGTGTGCATACACGTGTGTGTATATATATATATATATGTGTGTGTGTGTATATATATATATATGTGTGAGTGAATATATATATGTGTGTGTGTATATATGTGTGTGTGTATAAATGTGTGTGTGTATGCATGTGTATTTATATATACAGTGGCTTGCAAAAGTGTTCATACCCCTTCAACTTTTCCACATTTTGTCACGTTACAACCACAAACGTAAATGTATTTTATTGGGATTTTATGTGATAGACCAACACAAAGTGGTGCATAATTGTGAAGTGGAAGGAAAATGCTACATGGTTTTCAAATTTTTTTACAAATAAAAAACTGAAAAGTGTGGCGTGCAAAAGTATTCAGCCCCCTTTACTCTGATACCCCTAAATAAAATCCAGTGCATCCAATTGCCTTCTGAAGTCATCTAATTAGTAAAAGTAGTCCACTTGTGTGTAATCTAATCTCAGTATAAATACAGCTGTTCTGTGAAGGCCTCAGAGGTTTGTCAGAGAACATTAGTGAAGAAACAGCATCATGAAGCCCAAGGAACACACCAGACAGGTAAGGGATAAAGTTGTGGAGAAGTTTAAAGCAGGGTTAGGTTATAAAAAATATCCCAAGCTTTGAACATCTCACGGAGCACTGTTCAATTCATCATCCGAAAATGGAAAGAGTATGGCACAACTGCAAACCTACCTAGACTGGCCGTCTACCTAAACTGACAGGCCGGGCAAGGAGAGCATTGATCAGAGAAGCAGCCAAGAGGCCCATGGTAACTATGGAGGAGCTGCAGAGAACCACAGCTCAGGTGGGAGAATCTGTCCACAGGATAACTATTAGTCGTGCACTCAACAAATCGGGCCTTTATGGAAGAGTGGCAAGAAGAAAGCCATTGTTGAAAAAAAGCCGTAAGAAGTCCCGTTTGCAGTTTGCCACAAGCAATATGGAGGACACAGCAAACATGTGGAGGAAGATGCTCTGGTCAGATGAGACCAAAATTGAAGTTTTTGGCCTAAATGCAAAACGCTATGTGTGGCGGAAAACTAACACTGCACATCACCCTGAACACACCATCCCCACTGTGAAACATGGTGGTGGCAGCATCATGCTGTGGGGATGCTTTTCTTCAGCAGGGACAGGGAAGCTGGTCAGAGTTGATGGGAAGATGGATGGAGCCAAATACAGGGCAATCTTGGAAGAAAACCTGTTAGAGTCTGCAAAAGACTTGAGAGTGGGGCGGAGGTTCACCTTCCAGCAGGACAACGATCCTAAACATAAAGCCAGAGCTACAATGGAATGGTTTAGATCAAAGCATATTCATGTGTTAGAATGGCCCAGTCATTCATGGGCAAAAAATTCAGTCTCCAGATGTGCAAAGCTGGTAGAGACATACCCCAAAAGACTTGTAGCTGTAATTGGAGCGAAAGGTGGTTCAACAAAGTATAGACTCAGGGGGGGCTAAATACTTTTGCACACCACACTTTTCAGTTTTTTATTTGTAAAAAAATGTGAAAACCATGTATCATTTTCCTTCCACTTCACAATTATGCGCCACTTTGTGTTGGTCTATCACATAAAATCCCAATAAAATACATTTACGTTTGTGGTTGTAACGTGACAAAATGTGGAAAAGTTCAAGGGGTATGAATACTTTTGCAAGCCACTGTATGTGTGTACGTGTGTGTGCTTATATATGCGTGTGCGTGTGTATACACACACGGGAGCACCTCAAGGCTGCGTGCTCAGCCCCCTGCTGTACTCGCTCTATACTCATGACTATGTAGACGGTCAAAGTGCGAACTCCATCATCAAGTTCACCGAGGACACCATTGTTGTGGGACGAATCACTGATGGGGACGAGTCAGAGTATAGAAGTGAGATCAACCTGTTGACCAAATGGTGCCAGCACTATAACCTGGCTCTCAAAATCAGCAACACCGAGGAACTGATTGTGGACTTTGGAAGCGTTAGGATAGGGACCCACAATCCCGTTTATATGGTGGAATGAGTCAAGAAATTCCTGGGCGTGCATGTTTCCGAAGATCTTTCCTGGTCCCAGCACATTGATGCAATTGTAAAGAAAGCACATCAGCGCCTCTACTTCCTGAGAAGATTACGGAGAGTTGGTTTGTCAAAGAGGACACTCTCGAACTTCTACTGGTGCACAGTAGAGAGCATGCTGACCGGTTGCATCGTGGCTTGGTTCGGCAACTTCAGCGTCTAGGAGCGGAAAAGAATGCAGAAAGTTGTGACCACTGCCCAGTCCATCATCGGCTCTGACCTCCCCACCATCGAAGGGATCTATCGCAGTTGCTGCCTCAAAAAGGCTGCCAGCATCATCAAGGGCACACACCATAGAAACATAGAAATTAGGTGCAGGAGTAGGCCATTCGGCCCATTCAATATGATCATGGCTGATCATCCAACTCAGTATCCCGTACCTGCCTTCTCTCCATACCCTCTGATCCCTTAGCCACCAGGGCCACATCTATGGCCATCCTGGCCATCTCTCCACTGCCATCAGGTAGAAGGTACAGGAGCCTGAAATCTGGTACATCCATGTTCATGAACAGCTTCTTCCCCACAGCCACCAGGCTATTAAACTCGCCATTAAACAAACTCTGAACTATTCAATTCAATTCAATTCAACTTTAATGTCATTGCACAAATACTGAGTATCGGTACAACGAAATGCAGTTTTGCGTCAGTCCGTAGTAGTGCAATATAGAAATTTAAAAAAAAGAGGATACAGAACAATAGAAAATGCACAATAATTAAACAATGGGGACGGCCGGAGGAATCTATCGGCGGGACTCCGAGTTCAGCAATGCGACGGTATGATTGTAGAAGCTGTTCCTCATCCTACTGGTACGAGACCTGAGGCTCCTGTACCGCCTCCCTGATGGGAGGAGGGCAAACAGTCCATGATTGGGGTGGGAGGGGTCTTTAATGATCTTCCCAGCTCGTTTCAGACACCGTTTTCGGTGGAGGGCATCCATGGCAGGGAGCGGGGCGCCGATGATGTGCTATTGATGTAACAGCCGATGATATAACAGCCTATTGCACTTTATCTGTTTATTTATTTGTATATATATGGTCTATGCTATGTAGACACACTGAACTGTTCTGTATTTATGCTTACTATATGCTGTTGTGCTGCAGCAAGCAAGAATTTCATTGTCGTATCTGGGAGACATGACAACAAACTCTCTTGACTTGACTATATATGTGTATATGTGCGTGTGTATATATATGTGTGTGTGTTCCCCGGGGAGGGGGACCAGTGGCTGAGGATACAGCCACGGATGGAAGCTGGCAGAGAGCACAGTTGCAGAGTGGAGGATGCAGCTTCACCTCGCTGTTGTTACCATCAGTGTGTGGAGAGGGAACACACACGAGGTGTCCACGGGGACTCTGGAGACCGTCCGTGAATGCTGGTCGCCGCGGGAGGTTGAGTGTTTGTTGATAAAGTTGGCGTCATATTAATTTGATGAACTGTCAACATAGGCAGCCTTTGATTGTGTTAATACTGTATCTTTATTTTTAGTTTTTGAATAAAAGTATTTGTGTAATAAAAAATCAAAATATATAACAAAACCCACCAACCCGTGCGCGCGTGCGTGATTACCACCTTAAATATCCCCAGGGGCACCCGTGACCACCAGCTCTGGTCACCAGGACATGAAGGGCCGAATGGCCTAGTCCTCCACCTGTTGTCTATTGTCTATCCAGAGCCGAAGGTTATGTACAGTGCGTGGCTCACCACCAGGGGACGCCACAAGAGCTTTGTTGAGACTAGTGTGGATGGGACATTGTTGGCCGGTGTGGGCAAGTAGGGCCGAAGGGCCTGTTTCCACACTGTATCACTCTATGACTAAGGTAGATGGGACATTGTTGGCTAGTATGGGCAAGTAGGGCCGAAGGGCCTGTTTCCACGCTCTATCACTCTGTAACTAGAGTAGCTGGGACATTGTTGGCCGGTGTGGGCAAGTTGGGCTGAATGGCCTGTTTCCACACTGTATCACTCTGTGACTAGTGTAGCTGGGACATGTTGGCCGGTGTGGGCAAGTTGGGCCGAAGGGCCTGTTTCCACACTGTATCACTCTGTGACTAGTGTTGCTGGGACATTGTTGGCCGGTGTGGGCAAGTTGGGCTGAAGGGCCTGTTTCCACACTGTATCACACTGTGACCAGTGTAGCTGGGACATGTTGGCCGGTGTGGGCAAGTTGGGCTGAAGGGCCTGTTTCCACACTGTATCACTCTAAGACTAGTGTAGTAGGGGCATGTTGGCTAGTATGGGCAAGTTGGGCCGAAGGGCCTGTTTCCACACTGTATCACACTAGTACTCTATGCGCCGCAGAAAGCATTTTATCTGTAGGAAGGAACTGCAGATGCTGGTTTACACTGAAGAAGGACACAGAATGCTGGAGTAACTCAGCGGGACAGGCAGCATCCATGGAGAGGAGGAATGGGTGACAGTTGAGAGCTGTGCACACAGCCCAGACCATCGCGCAAACCAACCTCCCCTTCCATTGACTCTTGGTCATAGAGTGATACAGTATGGAAACAGTCCCTTCGGCCCAACTTGCCCACACCGGCCAACATGTCCCAACTACACTAGTCCCACTTGCCTGCGCTTGATCCATATCCCTCCAAATCTGTCCTATCCATGTACCTGTCTAAATGTTGCATAAACGATTGGATAGTCCCAGCCTCAACTACCTCCTCTGGCAGCTTGTTCCATACACCCACCATACACCTGTGTGAAAAAGTTACCCCTCAGATATCTTATCCTCTTCACCTTGAACCTATGTCCTCTGGTCCTCGATTCCCCTACTCTGGGCAAGAGACTCTGTGCATCTACCCGATCTATTCCTCTCGTGATTTTGTACACGTCTACACTTCATGCTGCCTCGGCAAGGCCACATTTACATTCCCCCTGGTTTTATTTCCGCGCTCACTGGGGTTTGTTTCACGACGCGGAATTTGGGGATTAAATGGGAGCCGTTCGTTCAGCGCCGACCTGTTGTCCACCGGGTTTCTGCCCCACAGCCCCTGAGCCCCGCTCCTGACGCCGGTCCCGGGACCCGACCCTTTTACACACCCGGAGCGGAACCGGAGCAGATTCTCAGCCAGTTGCCATCCCAAGGCTCAAAGAAAGGATAAAGTTTCTCCGTGAATTTATTCCCAGTGAAGGTGTGGAGATGGGACTTGGTGTCCGCGTCGTAAAATGAAACTGTCCCGGACTCGTAACTGAGATAAACTCCCACCCTCCCGGGGATGGGACGGGCGGGGAGAGGGGATGGAGGGGAGGTGAATGCATCAAACTCGTCATCCAGCCGCCTGATGCTCCAGACTCCAGTCTCCGGGGTCAGTGTGACCAGTCTCTTCCTCTCCACAGACTCTGCGGCGACTCCCAGCCTCCACCACCGACTCCCCGCCACCTCCACCTCCCAGTAATGTCTCCCCGATGTGAATCCCTCCGATCCCAGCACACACTCCCAGTATGTAAACCTCTTCCCGGTGTCAGGCAGACGCCTCACGGTCCCGGTCAGTCTCACCCTCTTCCGATCCTCAGACACCTCGAGCCGCGCATGCGCTGTTTCCACATCCAGGGTGACGGAGACTGGGGGGAGAAGCAGAGAATCAGAGAGTCCCCGGGGGTCGGGGGGAGACTCGGGCAGCGCGGCCCCGGGACCGGGGGAGAGGCCGCTCGGCCTCAGGCACAGGCGGGCGGACAACTGGACGATATCCCGGCGTTTTCCCGCCCACCAACATCCCATAGACTAAAACATGTTTCACGGAGTTTCCTAATTGGGGTGGAAGTGGACGGGAAGCGGGTGAACGGTGAGAAATAAAAACAAACAGCTGGAGGAAGTCCGTGGGTCAGGCAACACATGTGTAAGGAAATGACAGATCACGTCTAGGGTCTGGACACTTCTTCATTCTCATGCTTCCCTCTGCTCCATCCGTAGAAAGAGACAGGGGAAGGGGTACAGCAAAATACTTTACTCTGTTCATCTATGAGTGTGTGAGTGTGTGTGTCTGTGAGTAAGAGAGTGTGAGTGTGTATTAGAGTGTGTGTGGGTATGTTGTGTGTGTGTGAGTGTGTGAGTGTGTCAGAGTGTGTGTGGGTGAGTGAGTGAGTGTGTCTGTGTGTGTGTGTGTGTCTGTGTGAGTGTGTCTGTGTGAGTGTGTCTGTGTGAGTGTGTCTGTGTGTGTGTGTGTGTATGTGGTGTGTGTGTGTGTGAGACTGTGTTTGTGTGTGAGTGTGTCTGTGAGTGTGTATGAGCATGGGCGTGAGTGTGAGTGAGTTTGTCGGTGACCTTGTGTGTGAGAGAGTGTGTGGGTGTATAAGAGTGTGAGTGTGTGTACATACACACAAACATACACATATTTACCGGGCAACACTGGTAATGCTCTCTCAGTGTGTGTATAAATTGGGCAGAGCAGCATCTGTGTAGAGGTGAGGGGAGGTGGTAGAGCAAGACAGGTGGGTTCAGGTGAGGGGGGGGGGGGGTGGAGCAAGACAGGTGGGTTCAGGTGAGGGGAGCGGGTGGAGCAAGACAGGTGGGTTCAGGTGAGGGGAGGTGGTAGAGCAAGACAGGTGGGTTCAGGTGAGGGGGGGGTGGAGCAAGACAGGTGGGTTCAGGTGAGGGGGGGTGGAGCAAGACAGGTGGGTTCAGGTGAGGGGGGGGGGGTGGAGCAAGACAGGTGGGTTCAGGTGAGGGGAGGGGGTGGAGCAAGACAGGTGGGTTCAGGTGAGGGGAGGGGGTGGAGCAAGACAGGTGGGTTCAGTAGAGGGGAGGGGGTGGAGCAAGACAGGTGGGTTCAGTAGAGGGGAGGTGGTGGAGCAAGTCAGGTGGGTTCAGGTGGGGGGGGGTGATTGGTAGAACGACCAGGTGTGGGAGAGAAGGGTGGAGACAGGAACCGAGGCTGGAGGTGATGAGCTGAAGACAAAGGGATGAGAATGATGGATCTGATAATAATTGAAGTTGGGGCGAGAAACGTAGAACCAGAGGGAGGTTGGAGCGCATTGGATCCAAGAAGAGATAGCGAATTGGATAGAACATTGGTTTCATGGAGGGAAGCAGAGGGTGATGAGGGAAGGTTGTTTTCCGGACTGGAGGCCTGTGACTAGTGGTGAGCCTCACGGTTCTGTGCTTATATCAATGATCTGGGTGAGAATGTACATGGCATGATTAGCAAGTTTGTAGATGACACAAAAGTGGGTGGTATTGTGGATAGTGAAGATGGTCGTCAAAAATTGCAGCAGGATCTTGATCGGTTGGGCAGATGGGCTGAGGAATGATTGATGGTATTTAATACAGGATTAAATACAAACTTAATGTAGGAGTTCAGTAACAGAGTTCCTTGAAAGTGGCGTCACAGGTAGATAGTGTGATCATAAAGTGTTTCAGCACATTGGCCTTCATCAGTCACAGTATTGAGTATATAAGTTGGGAGGTCACGCTGCGGATATATAAGACGTTGGTGATGTCACATTTGGATAGTTGTGTTCAGTTCTGGGCACCATGTTAGAGGAAATACGTTGTCAAGCTGTAAAGGGTACAGATAAGGTAGACAAAACTGCTGGAGAAACTCAGCGGGTGAGACAGCATCTATGGAGCGAAGGCAATAGGCAACTCTTCAGGTACGTCGCCACTGAAAGGTCGCCTATTCCTTCGCTCCATAGATGCAGCCTCACCCGCTGAATCTCTCCAGTATTTTGGTCTACCTTCGATTTTTCCAGCATCTGCAGTTCTTTCTTAAACAAGGGTACAGATCAGATTGACGAGGATGTTGCCAGGACTCGAGGGCCTGAGCTATAGGGAGAGGTTGAGCAGGCTAGGACTTTATTCCTCATAGCGCAGGAGGATGAGGGGTGATCGTATAGAGGTGTGCAGTATTGTGAGAGGAATAGATCGGGTAAACGCACAGAGTCTCGTCCCCAGAGTAGGGGAATCAACAACGATAGGTTTAATGTAAGGGGGGGGGGGGGAGATTCAATAGGAACCTGAGAGGGAACTCTTTTACACAAAGGGTGATGGGATTATGGAACGAGCTGTCGGAAGAGGTAGTTGAGGCAGAAGTGTATAAAATTATGACAGGCATAGAACAGGTGGACAGTCAGAATCTTTTTCCCAGGGTGAAAATAATCAAAGACTCGAGGACATAACTTTAAGGTGAGAGGGGCAAAGGTTAATGGATGTGTGTGGGGCAAGTTGTTTTTCACAGTGTGGGCAGTACCTGGGATGTAGTGGTGGAGGCAGATACCATAGTGGCATTTTAGACAGACACCTGGATATACAGGGAATGGAGGGATGTGGAACATGTGCAGGCAGATAAGAGCTGGTCTTCGCACCATGTTCTGCACAGACATTGTGGGCCGAATGGACTGTTCTTGTGCTGTACAGTTCTACGTTATATTGAACCATTCATGATCTGTGCTTTAGCTGACATAACACACAGCAGAGGGTTTTATTGAATTGTACATCAGCCTGTACTTACCATAATCTAGTTCCTCAACCCCGTATCCTGCACAAAGCAGAAATATTTCACATTTACACTGCAAATAAAATTGGAAATATAATAATGACAACGGGGAGCAAGGAACAAAGAGAGGGGGGCACAGTGACGCAGCTCTTCACAGCTCCAGGGACCTGGGTTCAATCTTGAATTTCATCAGCTAGATACCAAATTGTACAGCAGAACCAAGAAGGTCATAATCTCTGGGTTGCTACTTGAGCCGAGAGCAAATTGGCACAGAGTTGAGAGGATTAGAGAGTTGTTCGCATGGATCAAAGACTGATGTGGAAGATGTGGATTTGAATCTGTGGGATGTTGGCCCCAGTATTGGGGAAGGAGGGAACTGTTCCGACGGACCAGACTCCACTTGTACCCGGCTGGGACCAGACTCCACCTGAACCCGGCTGGGACCAGACTCCACCTGAACCCGGCTGGGACCAGACTCCACCTGAACCCGGCTGGGACCAGACTCCACCTGAACCCGGCTGGGACCAGACTCCACTTGAACCCGGCTGGGACCAGACTCCACTTGAACCCGGCTGGGACCAGACTCCACTTGAACCCGGCTGGGACCAGACTCCACCTGAACCCGGCTGGGACCAGACTCCACTTGAACCCGGCTGGGACCAGACTCCACCTGAACCCGGCTGGGACCAGACTCCACCTGAACCCGGCTGGGACCAGACTCCACCTGAACCCGGCTGGGACCAGACTCCACTTGAACCCGGCTGGGACCAGACTCAACCTGAACCCGGCTGGGACCAGACTCCACTTGTACCCGGCTGGGACCAGACTCCACTTGAACCCGGCTGGGACCAGACTGCAGGCAAACTGTATACATCACTACATGATATCTGTTATACAAGAGCAATAATACCCATTGTAGAATAAATGGCCTGGAGCTGGATTTTGATCACAAGTTACTACATTAGTCACATCCAATATGAACGTGCAGCATTTTATAAAATAATCTGTTCTGACAATATTGGTACAAAGAGATTAGCGAGTGGCCAATCTAATGAACAGTGAACTGTTTCATTATGTACAGGCATAATAATATTCAGCTGTTCCACACAGATTACCCAATGTGTACAGTCTTACTGAATAAGCAAAACATATATATTTAAACCAATGGTATCTTACAGCTTTTTTATGTCCTTTCAGTTTTAATTGAACAGGAAAAACTCTCATTCACGTCACTTCCAAGATAATGAAGTCAACAGTGAAAATAAAATAACCCACTCCTAAAGCAATTATCTAGAATGTTTCATAAAGAGGAGACATTTATAGAATTCAAATTTTATTATTTTTCTTCATAAATCATGTAGCTACTCTCTCACTATGTCAGTGGTACAGAGCCCTGGTGACACCACACCTGGAGTATTGTGTGCAGTTTTGGTCTCCAAATTTGAGGAAGGACATTCTTGCTATTGAGGGAGTGCAGCGTAGGTTCACCAGGTTAATTCCCGGGATGGCAGGACTGTCATATGCTGAGAGAATGGAGCGGCTGGGCTTGTATTCACTGGAATTTAGAAGGATGAGAGGATATCTTATTGAAACATTATAATAAGGGATTGGACACGCTAGAGGCAGAAAACATGTTCCCGATGTTGGGGGAGTCCAGAACCAAGGGCCACAGTTTAAGAATAAGGGGTAGGCTATTTAGAACGGAGATGAGGAAAAACGTTTTCACCCAGAGAGTTGTGAATGTGGAATTCTCTGCCACGGAAGGCAGTGGAGGCCAATTCTCTGGATGCTTTCAAGAGAGAGTTAGATAGAGCTCTTAATGATAGTGGAGTCAGGGGATATGGGGAGAAGGCAGGAACAGGGTACTGATTGTGGATGATCAGCCATGATCACATTGAATGGCGGTGCTGGCTCGATGGGCCAAATGGCCTACTCCTGTACCTATCCAGGACGGAAAGTTAAAGAAGGGATAAGAGAGTAAGGTAAGGTAAGGTCAGGTAACTTTGGGATTGGTTTGAGAGGAGGGGAGGTGAATACAGAATTAAAGGTGTTGTATTTCAATGTGTGCAGGATAAGAAATAAAGTGGATGAGCTTGTAGCACAGTTACAGATTGGTAGGCATGATGTTGTGGGAATTACAGAGATGTGGCTGCAAGGGGATTGGAGCTGGGAGCTGAATATTCAGGGTTATACGTCGTATGGGAAAGACAGACAGACAGGTGGACAAGGCGGGTGAGGCAGCTCTGTTGGTAAGGAATGAAATTCAGTCCTTTGCGATGGGTGGCATGGGATCAGTAGATGTAGACTCATTATGGATAGAGTTGAGTAATTATAAGGGTAAAAAGACTCTAATGAGAGATATCTACTGACCCCAAACAGTAACCAGGATATAGGGTACAAGTTACATTAGAATATACAATTGGCATGTAAGAAAGGCATTACTACGGTGGTGATGGGAGATTTCAATATGCAGGAAGGTTGGTACTTGACCCCAAGAAAGGGAATTTCTAGAATGCCTCCGAGATGGATTCTTACAGCAGCTTGTGATAAAGCCCACCATCAAAAAATGAAACTCTGGATTTGGTGTTGTGTAATGAACCGGATTTGACAAGGGAACTCGAGGTAATGGAACCACTAGGAGGTAGCGATCACAATATGATAAGATTCATCCTGCAATTTGAGAGCGAGAAGGTGAAATCAGATGTGTCGGTATTGCAGTTGGGCAAAAGGGACTATGGAGGCATGAGGGAGAAGCTGGCCAAAGTTGAATGGAAAAGGACACGAGCAGGGATGTAAGTTGAACAGTAATGGCTGGAATTTCAGGGAATAATCTGGAAGATGCAGGATCTTTTCATTCCAAAGAAGAAGAAAGATTCCAGGGGGAGAATGAGGTGACCGTGGCTGACAAGGGAAGTTAAGGAATGTATAAAACTACAAGAGAAGGTGTATAACTTTGCAAAGATTAGTGGGAAGCCAGAGGATTGGGAAGCTTTTAAAGAACAACAGAATGTAACTAAAATGTCAATACGATCAGGAAAGATGAAATAGGAAGGTAAGTTAGACACTAATATAAAAGAGCATAGCAAGAGTTTCTTCAGTTATACAAACAGTGAGAAAGATGTAAGAGTGTGTGTTGGACAGCTAGAAAACGATGCAGGAGACGTGATAATGGAGAATAAAGAAATGACAGAGGAGTTAAAGAACTTTCTGCAACAGTCTTCACAGTGGAAGACATCAGCAATGTGCCTGAAATACAAGAGAGTCAGGGGGTGGAAGTTAGTGCAGTGGCTATTACTAAGCTGGAGGTGTTTGGGAAGCTGAAAGGGCTGAAGGTGGATAAGTCACCTGGACTGGATAGACTGTACCCCAGGGTTCTGAAAGAGGTAGCTTTAGAGATTGTGGAGGCATTAATACATAGATAGATAATACATAGCATCTGTGATATTTCAAGAATCACTAGAGTCAGGAGTGGTTCTCCAGACAATTGGAAATTTGCCAATATTACCCCCACTGTACAAGAAGGAAACAAAGCAGAATATTGGGAACTATAGGCCGGTTAGTCTGACTACGGTGGTTGGTAAGATTTTAGAGTCCATTATAAAGGCTGAGTTTACGGAGAACTTGGTTCATGATAAAATAGGTCAAAGTCAGCACTGCTTTGTGAAGGGGAGGTCTTGTCTGACGAATCTGCAGGAATACTTTGTAGAAGTAAACATCAGGACAGACAAAGGAGAGTTTGTGGATGTTATTTAACTAGATTTTCAGAAAGCCTTTGATAAGGTGCCACACGTGAAGCTGCTCAGGAAGATGAGAGCCAATGGTATCAAAGGGCAGATACCAACATGGATAGCAGGTTGGCTGGATGGCAGAAGGCAAAGAGTGGCAATAAAGGGGGTATTTCTGGTTGGTTGCCAGTGACTAGCAGAGTTCCACAGGGGTCGGTGATGGGGCCGATACTCTTCACGTTGTGTATTACTGATTTGGATGAGGGGATTGAAGGCTTTGTGGCCAAGTTTGTGGATGATACGGTAATAGGTGGAGGGGCTGGTAGTGTAGAGAAAGTAGATACTCTGCAGAAGAACCTGGACAGGTTGGGAGAGTGGGCAGAGAAGTGGCAGATGCAATGCGGTGTAGCAAAGTGTGGAGTCATGCATTTTGGTAGCAGGAATAAAGACGCAGACTATTTTCTAAATGGGGAGAGAATCCAGAAATGGGAGGTGCAAAGCAAGTTGGGAGCTGGTGCAGGATTCCCTCAAAGTTACTCTGCAAGTCAAATCGGTAGTGAAGAAAGCAAAAGCAATGATAACATTTATCTCAAGAGGGCTAGAATACAACATTAGGGATGTGATGCTGAGGGTCTATAAGGCACTGGACAGGCTGCATTTGGAGCAATTCTGGGCACCATATCTGAGGGAGGATGTGCTGGATCTGGAGAGGGTACAGAGGAGGTTTACTAGAATGATCCCAGGAATGAGTGGGTTAACCTATGATGAGCGTTTGTCCGCACTGGGCCTGTACTCGCTGGAGTTTAGAAGAATGAGGGGGGACCTCATTGAAACGTACAGAATAGTGAAAGGCCTGGATAGAGTGGATGTGGAGAGGATGTTTCCACTAGTGGGAGATTCTAGGATAGACACAAAAAGCTGAAGTAACTCAGTGGACAGGCTGCGTCTCTGGAGAAAAGGAATGGGTTCATTCTCTCCAGAGATGCTGCCTGTCCCGCTGAGTAACTCCAGCTTTTTGTGTCTATCCGTGGTCTGACGGATCTGTTCCTGTACTGTTCCATGTTCTATGTTTTGTTCTGTGTGTAGTCACTCTGCCTGGATTCACCACGTTCTCTGATAACATGATTCAGATAACAAAACCATTCTCTGTGTTAAAACATCAATGCTCAGATCTCTGCAAACATCGCCCTCTCACCTCATCACCTCTTACTTTTGATACCTAACGCAGGAAATAAGGTGTTGACCTATCCTATCATTGCTTCTCATAATCAGACAGTTTGGGCCGAATGGCCCGTTCCTCTGCTGTCTCCGAAATATCTTACCTTCCATAGAGAGAAACAGCTGCAGTTCTGAAAAAACAAGAAGCAGGAACATGACAGTGAGTGAGGCCGGCAGCAGGTTCCACGTTGTGCATAAACAGTGTACAATTCACACGGTGCCCTCTGGATTGAGACACTGAGCTGGGAGGTGGGGCACAAGGACCCCACATTCACCAGGGCTAGAGGAGACGGTGATGAAGATAAACTCTACCTGCAACTGTCCGCAAGGACACTACACACCGAGACTTCCTCCAATAACCTTCCCCATGTGCCGAGGCTTGCTCTTCCTCCACCCTTTAGGCAGTGAATCCCACAGCCTTCACATGGGTTGTGTGAAAGGGATTTCCCTACTTCCTTTCTGCACCATCTGCTGTGGCTCATTGAGGTTTTCTCCTCTCGCCTCGTTCTCAATGTTGAGGTTCAACAACTCGAGTCGTAACTCCAGCTGTCCATGTGGTGCAGAGCTGAGGAAACCACCAGAGGAGCCTTCAGTTGGCCCAGTCGTATACCTGTGGGTTTTGTCACACCGATGTGGAATACACAACAGTGCCATTTGGGCTCTGACGCTAATGTTTATACTTGATCAGCCCTTTCTCAAACAACAAGACCTGGTCGTTGCTCGGAGAGAGCTTGTCTCTTCTGACCATGACCGGCCATTGTACTTCAAAGACACCTCCATGATTCAAGATAGACACAGAATGCTGGAGTAAATGGGCTAATAATGGGAAAAAAGCTTATACTTAAATTTTGGAAAAATGCGCCCACACGAACAATAAAAATGTGGATATCAGATATGTTTGAAACACTACATCTGGAAGAGATGAGATTCCTCTTAGCAGGCAAAGCAGACCAATTCCAAAAGACGTGGTGTACGTTTTTGAACTATTACAAGCATGAGGTGCAATAGTAATTTTAAAAATAAATAAATAAATAAATAAATAAATGGTACCAGGATCTGGCAACAAAAACAACAACAAAAACAGACTTGGTTGGTAGTTCCCTTTCTGCGGAGTTTAATGTTATAATAGAGCGATTGTCTCTCTTTTCCTTTTCCTTCTTTTCTAAGGTCTACTTTCTTTCTTTCTTTACTTCCTTCTCTAACTTCTTTTCTAAGGGGCTTTTTTTTCTCAACACTCTCTTGCACCTTCACGACTCTTGCGCACTTTCCTTACTTTCTTTACTTCTATCTTTTTCTTAAAGCTTAAAAAATGAAGCGGTACAAAAAAAATGTATTAAGACATATGTGTTGTGTATTAGTGTAACTTACCGTAATTCTAATTTTTAAAAACATTTTAAAAAAAGAATGCTGGAGTAAATGCGGGACCGGCAGCATCTCTGGAGAGAAGGAATGGGTGACGTTTCGGGTCATTGAAACATAGCAAATTAGGTGCAGGAATAGGATATTTGGCCCTTTGAGCCAGCACTGCCATTCAATATGATCATGGCTGATCATCTAACATCTGTACGCAGTTCCAGCTTTTTCCCCATATCCCTTAACTCCTTTAGCCCTAATAGCTAAACCCGACTGTCTTGAAAATATCCAATGAATTGGCCTCAACTGCCTTCTGTGGGAGAGAATTACACAGATTCACAACTCTCCGGGTAAATTATTTTCCTCATTTCAGTTCTAAACGGCCCACCCCTTATTCTTAAACTGTGACGCCTGGTTCTGGACACCCCCAACATCGAGAAAAAAATTCCTGCATCTAGCCTGTCCAATCTTTTAAGAATGTTATATGTTTCGATAAGATCACCTCCCATCCTACTAAATTCCAGTGAATACAAGCCCATCATTTATTCATGTGTGTATATATTTATATTATGGTATATGGACACATTGATCTGTTTTGTAGTAAATGCCTACTATGTTCTGTTGTGCTGAAGCAAAGCAAGAATTTCATTGTCCTATCAGGGACACATGACAATAAACTCACTTGAACTTGAACAGTCGACCCATTCTTTCATCATACATCAGTCCCGCCATCCCGGGAATTAACCTGGTGAACCTACGCTGCACTCTCACAATAGGAATAATGTCCTTCCTCAAATTTGGAGACCAAAACTGCACACAATACTCCAGGTGTGGTCTCACCAGGGCCCTGTACAACAACAGTAGGATCTCCTTGCTCCTAAACTCAAATCCTCTTGCAATGAAGGGCAACATGCAATTAATTTTCTTCACTGCCTGCTGTGCCTCATTGCACCTCCCCTTTTTTATAATCTGACATCATACTGACAATATTCTGCCTTCCTGTTATTGCCACCAAAGTGAATAACCTCACATTTATCCACATTGTACTGCATCTGCCATGCGTCTGCCCACTCACTCAACCTATCCAAGTCACCCTGCACCCTAATATCATCCTCATCGCAGCTCGCACTGCCACCCAGCTTTGTGTCATCTGTAAACTTGGAGGCGTCACATTTAATTCCCTTGTCTAAATCATTTATATACATTGTAAATAACTGGGGTCCCAGCACCGAGCCTTGCGGCACCCCATTAGTCAGTGCCTGCCATTCTGAAAAGGACCCATTAATTCCTACTCTTTACTTCCTGTCTGCCAACCAGTTCTCTATCCATGTCAATACCCTACCCCCAATACCATGTGCTCTAATTTTGCACTAATCGCTTGTGTGGGATCTTGTCAAAAGCTTTGTGAAAGTCCAGATACACCACATCTACTGGCTCTCCCTTATCCATTCTACTTGTTACATCCTCAAAAAATACCAGAAGATTAGTCAAGCATGATTTCCCCTTCATAAATCCATGCTGACTTTGACTGACCCAGTCACAGCTTTCCAAAAGCGTTGCTATAACATCTTTAACAATCGACTCCAGCAACTTCCCCACTACCGATGTAAGGCTAACTGGGCTATAATTCCCCATTTTCTCTCTCCTTCCTTTCTTAAAAAGTGTCTCCCCTCCAGTCCACCGGAACTGATCCAGATTTGAGCGAACATTGGAGACCCTTCTTCCAACTGCGAGTCAGGGGACAAGGAAATGAGAGATAAGGAAGGGTGAGGTGTGAAAACGAGAGATAAAATGAGATGCAGTTCAAGGAAAATGTAGAATAGACAATAGACAATGACAATAGGTGCAGGAGTAGGCCATTTGGCCCTTCGAGCCTGCACTGCCATTCAATATGATCATGGCTGATCATCCCCAATCAGTGCCCCGTTCCTGCATTCTCCCCATATCCCCCGACTCCGCTATCTTGAAGAGGCCTAACTAGCTCTCTCTTGAAAGTATCCAGAGAACCTGCCTCCACTGCCCTCTGAGGCAGAGAATTCCACAGACTCACTACTCTCTGTGAGAAAAAGTGTTTCATCGTCTCCATTCTAAATGGCTTACTCCTTATTCTTAAACTGTGGCCCTTGATTCTGGACTCCCCCAACATCGGGAACATGTTTCCTGCCTCTAGCGTGTCCAAATCCTTAACAATCTTATATGTTTCAATGAGATCCTCTCTCATCCTTCTAAACCCCAGAGTATACAAGCCCAGCCGCTCCATTCTCTCAGCATATGACAGTCGCGCCATCCCGGGAATTAACCTGGTGAACCTACGCTGCACTCCCTCAATAGCAAGAATGTCCTTCCTCAAATTAAGGGACCAAAACTGCACACAATACGCCAAGTGTGGTCTCACTAGGGCCTTGTACAACTGCAGAAATACCTCTTTGCTCCTATACTCGACTCCTCTTGTTATATAGGCCAACATGTCATTCGTTTTCTTCACTGCCTGCTGTACCTGCATGCTTACTTTCAGGGACTGATGAACAAGGACCCCCAGATCCTGTTGTACTTCCCCTTTTCCCAACTTGACACATTCAGATAATAATCTGCCTTCCTGTTTTTGCTACCAAAGTGGATAACCTCATATTTATCCACATTAAACTGCATCTGCCATGCATCTGCCCGCTCCCCCAACCTGTCCGAGTCACCCTGCATTCTCATAGCATCCTCCTCACAGTTTACACTGCCACCCAGCTTTGTGTCATCTGCAAATTTGCTGATGTTACTTTGAATCCCTTCATCCAAATCATTGATGTATATTGTAAACAGCTGCGGTCCCAGCACCAAGCCTTGTGGTACCCCTCTATGCACTGCTGGCCCCAGCACCGAGCCTTGCGGTACCCCACTAATCACTGCCTGCCATTCTGAAAGGGACCCGTTAATCCCTACTCTTTGTTTCCTGTCTACCAATTTTCTATCCATGTCAGCACTCTACCCACAATACCATGTGCCTTAATTTTGCCCACTAATCCCCAATATGGGACATTATCAAATGCTTTCTGAAAGTCTAGGTACACTACATCCACTGGCTCTCCCTTGTCCATTTTCCTAGTTACATCCTCAAAAAATTTCCAGAAGGTTAATCAAACATGATTTCCGCTTTGTTAATCCATGCTGACTCGGACCGATCGTGTTACTGCTATCCAAATGTGCGGCTATTTCATCTTTTATAATTCACTCCAGCTTCTTCCCCACCACCGATGTCACGCTAATGTCCTTAATTCCCTGTTTTCTCTCTCCCGCCTTTCTTAAAAAGTGGGATAACATTAGCTACCCTCCAATCCACAGGAACAGATCCTGAGCCTATAGAACATTGGAAAATTGTCACCAATGCATCCACGATTTCTAGAGCCACTTCCTTAAGTACCCTGGGATGCAGACCATCAGGCCCTGGGGATTTATCAGCCTTCAGTCCCATCAGTCTATCCAACACCATTTCCTGCCTAATGTGGATTTCCTTCAGTTCCTCCGTCACCCCAGATCCTCTGGCCACTACTATACCAGATAATTGTTAACCAGGAGAATGTGACAATGAACCATACGGAGATAAGGTTTAATCAGGGGGACAGTCAGACTGGTTGGAGAACTCGGAAGGTGGGGGGGGGGAGGGGCCGGATGGTCTGCATCCCACGGTACCTGGCCAATCGATCCAGATCCTGCAATTTTTCACAACCATCTTCAAAATCACTGTGTATCATCAGCAAACTTGTAAATCTTGTCCTGTATGTTCTCATCTCATTGATGTAGATGACAAACAGTAACGGACCCAGCACCGAACCCTGAGGCACACCACTAGTCACAGGTCTCCAGTCTAAGAAGCAACCTTCCACCATCACCCTCTGCTTCCTTCCATGTAGCCAATTTGTTATCCATTCCACTATCGCTCCTTGGATCCCATGCGATCTAACATTCCAGAGCAGCTACCATGCGGGATGTGTCAAACTACGGAGCTGTGATCAAATGTAACGTTTATGTGAATGTTAAATTGTGTACAAAATATAAACATTTTATAAACCTTCTGAATGCAATAACACGGCACCATATCTTGGCTCTCACCTTTAATCATTTTATCTTCTTTTCTGTGCAACATTATATTGAAAGCAGCAGCCGTAACCACGAGGGCCACAAACAACCAGAAAACCAGCAGCCAAGGGTTGGTTTTAGGAAAGAACTCATCTACACAGGTGAATGAAAATAGATTAGTAACAGCAACAGGAAGGAACTGCAGATGCTGGTTTAAACCGAAGACAAACACAAAATGCTGGAGTAACTCAGTGGGTCATGCAGCATCTCCAGAGGGAAGAAAGTCAGATTCAGATTTTTCATGCCTGCTACTACTGCACCGCAGACACGGGGCTGTTATTCTAAACATATAAATCTCATTTATA
Organism: Amblyraja radiata; assembly: GCF_010909765.2. NCBI lineage: Eukaryota > Metazoa > Chordata > Chondrichthyes > Rajiformes > Rajidae > Amblyraja > Amblyraja radiata. Next base: position 1,446,009 of record NC_045985.1, on the reverse strand, counting down.
CACAGTAAACTCAATGCCGATCTAATGGAGATTACACGGGTGAATTAAATCATCGGCTATGAGTGTTTATACTGATGTCGTGCCTTGCGAAAGAAGGGATGCACTTTGCAAAGTGGTCAATGTGTCTGGTCATGTTAATGTGTTTGGTGTATGGACAGTTAGATATCAGTGGCAGCGCAAAGCGGAGAAGAGGCCAAAGATCTGGACACAGATGTGATGGTGGAGGGTGGAGAGGAGACAGTGGACAGGTGTGGCCACAGATAAAATGTGTAGGAAGGAACTGCATATGCTGGTTTATTCACAAAATGCTGGAGTATCTCAGCGGGTCAAGCAGCATCTCTGAAGAAGGGTTCCAACCCGAAACATCACCCATCCTTTTTTGCCAGAGATGCTCCCTGACCCGCTGAATAATTCCAGCACTTTGTGTCTATTTGTGGTCTCAGATAGTTCTGCAGTGAGAGACCCTCTGGGCACAAACAAGAAAAGCTGCGCCATGGGAATGAGACCCAGAGCAGTACAGTGCTGGTGGGTCCACGCAAACGTTAATGCCTTTAGCGCAGTGAAAGGTCGTTCAGAACTCGCTTTTGTCAAATGTTTCCCAGGTTCCCACATATCTGATATCTGGAGATGGGCCTCTCGTGTTTTCCCCAGTGTTTTACTCCATATGTAACAGGAATACCTGTTCACAGAATCACTTGTGACATCGATGTGACTGTGGACAGTGAACATCCCGCTGGGGTCCTCAGTAAACAATGTGTCAGACCGTTCTGTCACATCTTGTCCACTCCCATCCAGCCACCATATGTCCGGCTTGGGAAACCATCCATCCGACTTACACACCACACGTACTCCTTGTGTGGTGCTTTCCTCCAAGCGGATCCAGGGCCGGAGTCCAAATCCTGCAATCGAAATGTAATCGGTAAACACGATTGTTACAACTTGGCGGCGCGACTCACCCGTTGCAGCGGCCCCTACAGCCTGTCTGTCTTTTTTTTATTTTTTGTCTAGGTAAATGTAGTGTTTGGTGTTTTTTAATACTGGTTTTAAATGTGTATATGTGGGGGGCGGGGGGAAACTGTTTAAATCTCTTCCCTGTCCGGGAGACCCGACCTTTTCCCTGTCGGGTCTCCGTTGTCGTTGGGGCCTAGCACCGTGGAGCGGCCTCCAGCCTGAACGACCCGGGGGCTCGGGAGACTGCGGAGCTGCGTACTAATCACCATCCTGGGGCTGGCCGGCCTCGGAACGTGGGGAGCGGTGGTGACTCGCTGCTGAGACTCGACTCCTGGGGCTCGGAGGCTCCAGCAACGCAGCCGCAGGTCCGGTGGACCGGGACATCGGGAGCTCACGGGTCCGGGGGGAGAGAGAGACCGCTTCCCGGAGCTCCCGCAACGCGACTTCTCCAGCCCGTGTCGCGGGGTTTGGAACGACCTGGAGCGGGGTCATACATCGCCCGGCGCGGCTTCATGGCCGTGGGACATTCCAGCGCCCGCCGGGGGCTCCAACTTCGAGACTTCTAGACCAGGAGCAGGGCCGTAAATCGCCCGGCACGGCCTAAAATGGCCATGGGACTTATCATCGCCCGCCTGGGGCTTCGACATCGGGAGAGACATGGAGAACAGGGGAGAGAAAATACTTTGCCTTCCATCACAGTGGGTCCACTGTGATGGATGTTTGTGTGAACTAAATTGTGTGTATGTCTAGGAATTGTCTTTGTTTGTATGGCTGTGGAAACAGAATTTCGTTTGAGCCTCACTGAGGCTCAAATGACAATAAAATTGTATTGTATTGTATTGTATTGTATTGTATTGTATTGTATTGTACACATGTATCTCGCCACGAAAGGGCTTTCCGTCCGTGTGCTGGGTCAGTGAGCAGCAGATGATGCCGGGGCATGAAGAGCCACAGAAACAGCAGCGGTGGGAACACCAACGGATAGGTCACCGGGTACCCCCACGTTACCGCCCCATCACCTCGTTGTCACCTTCCCCTTCAGCTAACAATCATCCGTTCTACATTCTCTCCTTGAACCGCGTCCCCTTTGATTTATATTTTTCACACCTTACCCTTCCATATCTCTACACTCCCTCTCCCATGATTCCCAGACTGAAGAAGGGTCTCGACCCGAAACGTCACCCATTCCTTCTCTCTACACATGCTGCCTGTCCTGCTGAGTTACTCCAGCATTTTGTGTCTACATTCGGTGTAAACCTGCATCTGCAGTTCCTTCCTACACACAACCTCACCGTTGCCATTCCGTTCCGGGCACTGTCAATCCTTGAACTTCCCAGTAAAATGCCAGTGTGAGGGGCTGCTTACTGACATTCCCGGTGTAAACCTTGATGTAAACCAGAGGGACTCACCTTCAACCTGCAGCCGCAGCGCCTCCTGCTGACGGGACGTGGGGGTGCTGATGGAACACGTGTACATTCCAGCATCTGATACTTTGACCCTCTTCAGTTTAAGCGAGGCGTTTCCATGGGGAAACTCTTCCCGAAAGAGTTCCGTCCTCCCTCGATAAGCCTCGTCCTGCACCTCAGCTCTGTCCTGGCCGCTGGTGTATAAATGTACCGGTGACTCCGGGCTCGTTGTAAACCATCGGACCTCCAGAGCGTCCAGTGATGTATCCGGTACCTTCTGACATTCCAATAGGGCATCTTCACCCACCATGGCCACCACCGGATAGTCCGGCACAATCACATAGAACTCCTCTAGAAAATACAATGGTTAAACTTCAGAATATTTGTAGAATCTTTCGTTCTGGCGATTTCAAGAAAGTAAATGTGATTATTTTGTTATAGTTTGGAACTCTTCCAAATATCATTGGTCTGGACATATTGCTCATATGAAAGAATCAATACATAATGAAACCTGCTGCCATATATTTTACACCTGAAACCTCAACTATTCCTCTGCCTGACCCAGTGAGTTGTTCCAGCATTTTGTGTCTGCCTTCGGTATAAACTCGCCTCTGCAGTTCAATAGCCATATATTCTTGTGTACTTTCCTTTCCCACCAATTAAACAGGTCAGGGGTACACAGAATACACTGCCTTCACTCTCCCACACACCAAGGAATCAAGCAGGTTGAAAAATGTCCTTTAAAGAACAAATCTGCTGCCCTTCCCCAGTCTGTGACTGTATGTATTCCCCAGACACGCAGCAATGTTGTACACTTTGATCCATAATCTGAAATGCCCCCCCCCCCCCCCCTCCGTCAACTTGGTTCAGAGGCAAATGGAGATGGGCATTAAATGCTGGCATTGTCAGTAATGCCCATGTCTTGTAAATTAATGCCATTTCAGAGTGGAAATTGTTTAAACACAGATTCACATTTAAACACAATTGTGATTCGAATGCAGCCACAAACACTGAACAAGAAATGTTTCTGGATTCACTTCAAATCATTCATGACTTTGTAAACCCAATGAAAGCCTGACTTCTCCTCCACTTGAGAGTCACTTCAGTAGCAGAGCTCACAATATGAGCTGACACTTCAGTGACCGTTGCAGGTGGGGTCTGGTTCAAGATACTCTGAATCCAGCACTTGTGGTGGAATGGAACAGCTCAGAACATTATTTAATGAGCAAGGAGTTCTCCCAGGGTCCCGGCCAACATTCCCCCACCAAGATACAGACTCTCTACACATGACTGAGTACAAATGGCAGACAGGTTTGCATGGACAGTTGGATTATCTTTCCTTGAAGTCAATTTGAATCTGTTAACTGAAGATTCACGCAGGATATTGAGAACTGGGTAACCCAGATAAGAACTGATCATCAGTGTGATGTGAGGTTTAAATATTTAGGAGAGAAATGGTGAATTGGGAAGCATGCAGTCTCTTCCCAGCTTTAAGTGCTGGAACTGTGTGATAATGAGAGGAAAGAACCCTGTGGATGGTGGAAATCGGAAACGGGAAATGCCAGCTAGTGTGTGAATGGCAAGTACAGGCCTGATGTGTCCAGACTCTACAGTAACACACGCCACATGGAGCTGTGTAGTAGAGGCTGCTGAATGCCATGGAAACAGACAGTATAATAATGTAAATAGATCCTTCATGGAGAGAGCAGATTGGGAGAGGTAGGAAAATGGTTGGTGCGACTGTTCAATTGGAAATGGCCAGCATATAATTAGAGTCATAGTCGTAGAGTGATACTGTGTGGAAATAGGTCATTCACCCCAACTTGCCCACACTGGCCAACATGTCCCAGCTACACTAGTCTCACCTGCCCGCCTTTGGTCAATATCCCTCCAAACCTGTCCAATCCATGTACCACACCTGTCCTATCCATGTACCACACCTGTCCTATCCATGTACCACACCTGTCCTATCCATGTACCACACCTACCCTATCCATGTACCACACCTGTCCTATCCATGTAACACACTTGTCCTATCCATGTAACACACCTGTCCTATCCATGTAACACACCTGTCCAATCCATGTAACACACCTGTCCTATCCATGTACCACACCTGTCCTATCCATGTAACACACCTGTCCTATCCATGTAACACACCTGTCCTATCCATGTAACACACCTGTCCTATCCATGTAACACACCTGTCCTATAGATGTAACACACCTGCTCTATCCATGTAACGCACCTGCTCTATCCATGTAACACACCTGTCCTATCCATGTACCACATCTGGCCTATCCATGTACCACACCTGATCTATCCAGGTAAGAATATAGAAATTGAAGAGTATTTGCCAACCTGAGCACATCCCAACAGGCGTCAGTAGACATTTGGTGCCAAGGGAAGTGTCATCACGGTTGTGATGCAGGAAGCCAAATGTACAAGCTCACACAGGCAGCAACGTGATAGCAACAAGATATTTGCTTTCAGTGACACTGCTGAAGGACAAACAATATTCAGGCAGCCGAACACGTTCCTCTTCAGGGGACATGCTCTTCAGGTCAACAGTTTCATCACAACTAAAGACAGTAGCTAAAACAGAGCAGCATCATCAGCCTAAAGCTGTGCTCATGGCTCAGAAAGGGCTTTGAAACTACCATGTCCGACTTGACCCACGCGGCTGCTGACTGTCCAGTTTCCGCCCAGTCTCAACTCATGCAAGACTAGACCGAGTGTGCAAACTACTGAACATGGCACGATTGACTCTTGCAGTGACTATTCCACAGCTTACCCATCATTGCTGTCTGGAGAAGTAGGATCAGTACAATCCTGTGTCTTCCCTTCATCTTGGGATGAAATCACGGCACAGTTTGTCTTGAAGGGAGAAAGCCGATTAACATTGAATAAAAGGAGCTTCACTAGAGTATTGACATGAATATTATTCATAGTAAGGATTTAATTTGCTGTTATTTTAACTGGTACATCCATTCACAAGAAATCAGTTATCGAGATTAGCAAAAACATACACAAACTGAAATTTCACTCACGAAAATTGCACTGCTTAATTCCAGGACTGACATTTTAGTGAGGAGAGAGCTGGGGGCGGGGGGTGGAGAGAGCTGGGGGGTGGGTGAGGAGAGAGCTGGGGCGGGTGAGGAGAGAGCTGGGGGGGGTGAGGAGAGAGCTGGGGGGGGGTGAGGAGAGAGCTGGGGGGTGAGGAGAGAACTGGGGGGGTGAGGAGAGAGCTGGGGGGGGGGTGAGGAGAGAGCGGGGGGGGTGAGGAGAGAGCTGGGGGGGGTGAGGAGAGAGCTGGGGGGTGTGGGGAGAGCTGGGGGGGGGGGGTGAGGAGAGAGCTGGGGGGGTGAGGAGAGAGCTGCGGGGGGTGAGGAGAGAGCTGGTGGGGGGGGGGGTTGAGGAGAGAGCTGGGGGTGGGGGGTTGAGGAGAGAGCTGGGGGGGGGAGTTGAGGAGAGAGCTGGGGGGGTGAGGAGAGAGCCAGAGAGGGAGCGGGGGGGATAGCAGTGGACAATGCTGTAATATCTCCATTGTGTTGAGCTGCAGTGAGAAGTCAAGGTACAGAGGGGAGACTGCAGATACTCGAATCAGGAGCAACAACAATCTGTTGGGGGGGGGGGGGGGTAAAGGGGAGAAGAATTGTCCATGGTTCAAGTCGAGACAAACATTAAAACAAAGAGTGGAAGGGAAGATAGCCGATGTGCATAGGAAAGAGGGAGGGGTGAGACAGGACCCCCTTAGTGGGCTGAGAAGAGGTGAAAGTTGATGAGCAGATGGGGAGGGGAGAGTGACATCACTGGACGGTGATCAGCAGGAACACAGAGGAACCAGTGCCGGAATGTGTTACAGAAGGGCACTCATATGGAGAGGTGAAGGAAGGGCTGATAGTAGCAGCTGGGGGAGAGGATTCGGTGGGTGAAATGTGGGAAGTTGGCAGATGGAATCAGGAGGGGAGGAAATTAAACTGGGTGATGAGGAAATGGAGGGGCAGTTTCGGGAAAGGCGATATAAATGGAATGAAGGGAGGTGGTTAGGATGGAGGTCGGAAACACTGCTGTGAGGGTTACCTGATATTAGAATGTGGATGTCCATTCCACTGTGGGCAACGCATGGTCAACGAGGTCAACACAACATGCTGGAGAAACTCAGCGGATGAGGCAGCATCTATGGAGAGGAACAATTCAGACTGAAGAAGGGTCTCGAGCAGAAACGTCGCCAATTCCTTCTCTCCATAGATGCTGCCTCACCCGCTGAGTTTCTCCAGCATTTTGTGTCTACCTTCGATTTTACCCACATCTACTGTTCTTTCTTGGACAACGAGGTGTTGCCTCTCTAGTTCTCATTGCACTATCCTACATCCAATGGACAATTTACACTTATACCAAGACTATTAACCAACAACGATTTTGGAGTGTGGATCTCGGTGAAACCCCACGTGGTCACGGGGAGAAGGTACAAACTCCGTACAGACAGTAACATAGAAAATAGGTGCAGGAGTAGGCCATTCGGCCCTTCCAGCCTGCACCGCCATTCAATATGATCATGGCTGATCATCCAACTCAGTATCCTGTACCTGCCTTCTCTCCATACCCCCTGATCCCTTTAGCCACAAGGGCCACATCTAACTCCCTCTTAAATATAGCCAACGAACTGGCCTCACCTACCTTCTGCGGCAGAGAATTCCAGAGATTCACTACTCACTGTGTAAAAAAATGTTTTCCTCGTCGCGGTCCTAAAAGATTTCCCTCTTAGTTACTAAGTTACAGAGAAAGGTTGAACAAGTTAGGGCTTTATTCTTTGGAGCGCAGAAGGTTAAGGGGGGACTTGATAGAGGTTTTTAAAATGATGAGAGGGATAGACAGAGTTGACGTGGAAAAGCTTTTCCCACTGAGAGTAGGGAAGATTCAAACAAGGGGACATGACTTGAGAATTAAGGGACTGAAGTTTAGGGGTAACATGAGGGGGAACTTCTTTACGCAGAGAGTGGTAGCTGTGTGGAATGAGCTTCCAGTGAAGGTGGTGGAGGCAGGTTCGTTTTTATCATTTAAAAATAAATTGGATAGTTATATGGATGGGAAAGGAATGGAGGGTTATGGTCTGAGCGCAGGTATATGGGACTAGGGGAGACTATGTGTTCGGCACGGACTAGAGGGGTCGAGATGGCCTGTTTCCGTGCTGTAATTGTTATATGGTTATATGGTTATCCTTAAACCGCTTGTTCTGGACTTCCCCAACATCGGGAACAATCTTCCTGCATCTAGCCTGTCCAACCCCTTAAGAATGTTGTAAGTTTCTATAAGATCCCCCATCAATCAGTACAAACCGAGTCTATCCAGTCTTTCTTCATATGAAAGTCCTGACATCCCAGGAATCAGTCTGGTGAACCTTCTCTGTAATCCCTCTATGGCAAGAATGTCTTTCCTCAGATTAGGAGACCAAAACTGTACGCAAGACTCCAGGTGTAGTCTCACCAAGACCCTGTACCCGTAGTCAGGATCGAACCCGGGTCTCTGGCGCCGTGAGGCAGCAACTCTACCGTGCCGCCGATGTAGAGGAAGCTCCTCCTTTCCCCACCTATACAGCTTTTACGGTTTCGGCAGGAGTTTAAAAATCAGATCTGTTTCTTCCCACTCTCGCATCTCCGGCCGCGCTCGGTGTTCGGGTGTTCGCCGCCGGCCCAGAGTTTCACACAGTGGAGCATCAAGTTCCCTTCTTGCAATCGCGGCCACATCCCGCCCGCCCGCCCGTCACATACAGAATGTGACCACTGGGATTAAACAAATCCCGGTGACCGGCCAGCTCTCCCGATGTGTCACCGACAGCCCCCTCCCTCCCTCCCTCCCTCCCTCCCTCCCTCCCTCCCTCCCTCCCTCCCTCCCTCCCTCCCTCCCTCCCTCCCTGACCCGCACCGGCTCCCGAGCGACCAGACTTCGGAAACCTACCGCGGCCTGGGACCGAGCCGTGCCCGGAAACCTACCGGGGCCTGGGACCGAGCCGTGCCCGGAAACCTACCGGGGCCTGGGACCGAGCCGTGCCCGGAAACCTACCGGGCCCTGGGACCGAGCCGTGCCCCGGGGGCAGTGGGCCGGGCCGGGCCGGGACAGCGGGGATTCCCTTTCACCGAATGCCGCTGGCAAACGGGTGAGTGATCGATCGCTTTGTCCCAGCGGCTCCGGCGCCGTGAGTTGTCCCGGAGACCCCACTCACCTGATCAATCCCCGGCCGGCGCGGCCGCTTCCCCTCCCTCCCTCCCTCCGGCCGGGACCCTCCTTACCCCCGGGGACCGAGTCTGTCACCGGCGCCCAGCAACAGCGCGGAGTAAAGTAACCGGCGTCAGACAGAGCGCTTTCTTCAGCCTGGAGTCCGGGACTCCCGCAGGGGAACAGCGGCCGCCGGGGGAGACAGAGACAGAGACAGAGAGAGGTTGAAATCCTCTCAAGTTTTCATCAAATGGAAGCCAGAAATGGAGAAAGTGAAACAGGGTGAGGCTTCCTCAATGCGGGCCGGAGTCTTGCTGGTTCTTGTTGATCACGGGCTGCGCAAACACCTCATCAAGTCAAGTCAAGTCAAGTCTATTCGTCACATACACACACGAGATGTGCAATAATATGATAAGTGGCAAATGCTCGCGGACTTTGTTCAAAAACAAACTACAAACACAATGGAACAGAATCAGTTGCATATTTGTGGGAGAAATAAAGAAAAAATCAGCAATGTTAAAAAGACACCACACAACAGTAAATTGGGACAGTAAGTTAGTCCCTGGTGACACAGGAGTTTACTGTCCTAATGGCCTCTGGGAAGAAACTCCTTCTCATCCTCTGTTTTCCCAGCATGGCACAGCAGGATAGTAAAAGCTTCTTTAGGTATGTGAAGAGGTAAATATTAGTTAAGACCATAGTTGGACCCTTGAAGACTGAAAAAAGTGAATTTATTACGGGGAACAAGGAAATGGCAGATGAGTTGAACAGGTAATATTCTCAAGATCAGAACTTTAATATTATTGTATTATATGCTGTAAGTCTGTAACAGATAGTTAAATAAATTGCAATATCTAGCAAAAGACCAAGTCTTTATGGAGAAGATCAGTTGCTAGCTGGTACATTGGCATATCATCATCAGTAGCATCATCATACTCCTCAGATTGTAACTCTGAACACCTTGTTTTTCCTCAACTTTTCAATGTTGGCATTGTAAACTACAAGTTTTTGCTCTTCAAACCACACATGACATGCCTTTCTGCCCACTACTTTCCCATTAAGAATGTCTTGTAGATCATCACATTTGGAGTAGTCCAAATTCAGATCAACTCTGCGAATGCTGTCTCAATCAGTCTCTTTTGCTGGACATTTGGATTGACAATTTTGCATTTCTTCTTTGGAGACATCTGTTTAAAATGTAAAGAAAAAAAAAACACTGAACAGCATTAACAGAAACAAGTTATTATTTGCAGTTTTCGAAAAAAGGTAGAAATGATACCTTTAGGCACAATACATCTGACTAAAACTGGAGTCTGGATATTTAGTATGTAAATATTGATCATGGATAGACAATAACACAAAATATAGATTTAGATGTACTTATGACATGAATTTGCAAAAAATAATGAATTTGATTATTTCTGGAATGTGATCGATCGGAATGTTGCCGTTGCCATAAATATAAGCCCATATCGGCAGGCACGACATGGCCGATTCGTATGGGGGCTAAATAACATTTTTGCTTCATAAGATTAAAATGAAATAAGTTAAATCTTTCATCAGGATAAACATTTCTATTGCTGTTAGACCTGTTCAATATTTTCAGTATTTTGGAGACATAGAAAATAGGTGCAGGAGGAGGCCATTCGGCCCTTCGAGCCAGCACCGCCATTCAATGTAATCATGGCTGATCATCCAACTCAGTATCCTGTACCTGCCTTCTCTCCATACCCCCTGATCCCTTTAGCCACAAGGGACACATCTAACTCCCTCTTAAATATAGCCAATGAACTGGCCTCAACTACCTTCTGTGGCAGATAATTCCACAGATTCACCACTCTCTGTGTGAAAAATGTTTTTCTCATCTCGGTCCTAAAAGATTTCCCCCTCATCCTTAAACTGTGATCCCTTGTTTTGGACTTCCCCAACATCGGGAACAATATTCCTGCATCTAGCCTGTCCAACCCCGTAAGAATCTTGTAAGTTTCTATAAGATCCCCCATCAATCTTATAAATTCTAGCGAGTACAAGCCGAGTCTATCCAGTCTTTCTTCATATGAAAGTCCTGACATCCCAGGAATCAGTCTGGTGAACCTTCTCTGTACTCCCTCTATGGCAAGAATGTCTTTCCTCAGATTTGGAGACCAAAACTGTACGCAATACTCCAGGTGTGGTCTCACCAAGACCCTGTACAACTGCAGTAGAATCTCCCTGCTCCTATACTCAAATCCTTTTGCTATGAATGCTAACATACCATTCGCTTTCTTCACTGCCTGCTGCACCTGCATGCCTACTTTCAATGACTGGTGTACCATGACACCCAGGTCTCGTTGCATCTCCCCTTTTCCTAATTGGCCACCATTCAGATAATAGTCTACTTTCCTGTTTTTGACACCCAAGTGGATAACCTCACATTTATCCACAATATACTGCATCTGCCATGCATTTGCCCACTCACCCAACCTATCCAAGTCACCTTGCAGCCTCCTCACAGCTAACACTGCCCCCCAGCTTCGTGTCATCCGCAAACTTGGAGTTGTTGCATTCGATTCCCACAATGTTGCATTTATTTCAGACTTTTTACCATATAACCATATAACAATTACAGCACGGAAACAGGCCATCTCGGCCCTACAAGTCCGTGCCGAACAACTTTTTTCCCTTAGTCCCACCTGCCTGCACTCATACCATAACCCTCCATTCCCTTCTCATCCATATGCCTATCCAATTTATTTTTAAATTATACCAACGAACCTGCCTCCACCACTTCCACTGGAAGCTCATTCCACACCGCTACCGCTCTCTGAGTAAAGAAGTTCCCCCTCATGTTACCCCTAAACATCTGTCCCTTAATTCTCAAGTCATGTCCTCTTGTTTGAATCTTCCCTTTTCTCAAAGGGAAAAGCTTGTCCACATCAACTCTGTCTATCCCTCTCATCATTTTTAAGACCTATATCAAGTCCCCCCTTAACCTTCTGCGCTCCAGAGAATAAAGACCTAACTTATTCAACCTATCTCTGTAACTTAGTTGTTGAAACCCAGGCAACATTCTAGTAAATCTCCTCTGTACTCTCTCTATTTTGTTGACACCCTTCCTATAATTGGGCGACCAAAATTGTACCCCATACTCCAGATTTTGGTCTCACCAATGCCTTGTACAATTTTAACATTACACCCCAGCTTATATACTCAATGCTCTGATTTATAAAGGCTAGCATACCAAAAGCTTTCTTTACCACCCTATCTATATGAGATTCCACCTTCAAGGAACTATGCACGGTTATTCCCAGATCCCTCTGTTCAACTGTATTCTTCAATTCCCTACCATTTACCATGTACGTCCTATTTTGATTTGTCCTGCCAAGGTGTAGCACCTCACATTTATCAGCATTAAACTCCATCTACCATCTTTCAGCCCATTTTTCCAAATGGCCTAAATCACTCTGTAGACTTTGGAAATCCTCTTCATTATCCACAACACCACCTATCTTGGTATCATCTGCATACTTACTAATCCAATTTACCACACCTTCATCCAGATCATCGATGTACATGACAAACAACAAAGGACCCAACACAGATCCCCGAGGCACCCCACTAGTCACCTGCCTCCAACCCGACAAACAGCCATCCACCATTACCCTCTGGCTTCTCCCATTCAGCCACTGTTGAATCCATCTTGCTATTCCTGCATTTATACCTAACAGTTGAACCTTCTTAACCAACCTTCCATGAGGAACCTTGTCAAAGGCATTACTAAAGTCCATATAGACAACATCCACTGCTTTATCCTCGTCAATTTCCCTAGTAACCTCTTCAAAAAATTCAAGAAGATTAGTCAAACATGACCTTCCAGGCACAAATCCACGTTGACTGTTCCTAATCAGACCCTGTTTATCCAGATGCTTATATATATTATCTCTAAGTATCTTTTCCATTAATTTGCCCACCACTGAAGTCAAACTAACAGGTCTATAATTGCTAGGTTTACTCTTAAAACCCTTTTTAAACAATGGAACAACATGCACAGTACGCCAATCCTCGGGGACTATTCCCGTTTCTAATGACATTTGAAATATTTCTGTCATAGCCCCGGCTATTTCTACACTAACTTCCCTCAATGTCCTAGGGAATATCCTGTCAGGACCTGGAGACTTATCCACTTTTATATTTTTCAAAAGTGTCAGTACTTCTTTTACTTTGAAACTCATAGTATCCATAGCTACTCTACTAGTTTCCCTTACCTCACATAATTCAATATCCTTCTCCTTGGTGAATACCGAAGAAAATAAATTGTTCAATATCTCCCCCATCTCTTTTGGCTCTGCAGATAGCTGTCCACTCTGTCTCTCCAATGGACCAATTTTATCCCTCGTTTTCCTTTTGCTATTATAGCTGTAGAAACCCTTTGGATTTACTTTCACCTTACTTGCCAAAGCAACCTCATATCTTCTTTTAGCTTTTCTAATTTATTTCTTAAGATTCTTTTTACATTCCTTATACTCCTCAAGCACCTCATTTACTTCATGCTGCCTATAATTATTATAGATCTCCCTCTTTTCCGAACAAGATGTCCAATTTCTCTTTAAAACCAGGGCTCTTTCCAATTTTTACTGTTTCCTTTCAACCGAACAGGAACATAAAGATTCTGTACTCTTAAAATTTCCCCTTTAAATGTCCTCCATTTCTCTTCTACATCTTTCCCATAAAACAAAATGTCCCAGTTCACTTCTTTTAAATCATCTCGCATCTCATCAAAGTTAGCCTTTCTCCAATCAAAAATCTCAACCCTAGGTCCAGTTCTGACCTTCTTCATAATTATATTGAAACTAATGGTATTGTGATCACTGGACCCGAGGTGCTCCCCAACGCATACCTCCGCCACCTGTCCCGTCTCATTTCCTAACAGGAGGTCCAGCACTGCCCCTCCTCTAGTAGGTACCTCTATGTATTGCTGCAAAAAACTATCCTGCACACATTTTACACTCCTGGAGCCTTTTCCATGACTGCATATGGCCACAAGGCAGTAGAGGTTTTAAATCAGGGTTTTCCCTCTCCTAGATGGACTGCCTTCCCAGGCAGACGAGCCCCATCTGCCCGAGACTAGCAATGCAACACCTCCACACCTTGCCCCTCCAATTCTATCACACCTGAAGCAACGAAATACTGGAATATTTAGTTTCCAATCACAGCCCTCCTGCAACCATGTTTCACTGATGTTACCAACTGCATCCATGTTACCAACTGCAGTTTTTTGCCTTTCCATATATCATCTCATTCAATCCAGGTAGCGTCCTGGTGAATCTCTTCAGCACCTTCTCCGCATCCTTCCAGTAATGTAGTAATCAGAACTGCACACTATATTCCAAATATGGCTGAACCAAATATTTACACAGTTGCAACAGAAGACGCAAACCGATTAAAACCAGAATGTCGTATGTCTTTTTACCCTGAATGTGGCCACTTTCAAAAGTTAAGAGTGTCAAGTGTGTTTCATTTCCATGTGTACCGACAACAGAACAATAAAATTCTTAATTGCAGCAGCGGACAGGCCTGTAAAACCATGTACTCATGGATACCAAACAAAAAATTTAAAAATAAATAAAAACAATATCAGTGCAAAAAAGCCCAAAGTCCTTAGTGTGACCAAGACTGTTCTAGATCATAGTCTCGTTGGTGCTTTTGTAATATTCAAGAGCCTGGTGGTTTTTGGAAGAAGCTATTCTTAAACCTGGTGGTCATGGTTTTCAGAATCATACTCCTCCTTTCTGATGGCAGGAAATAAATGAGAGCATGGAAGATTTCACAAAGACTTCAGTTGGTCTAAGGTAGACAAAAATGCTGGAGAAATTCAGCGGGTGCAGCAGCATCTATGGAGCGAAGGAAATAGGCAACGTTTCGGGACAAAACCCTTCTTCAGACCGATGGAGTTGGTCTACGCAGCATTTGAGAAAATGGCCAGGTAAAATATCAGGACATGACCCTTTTCAAAGGTTCACCATCCTGAAGGGTCTCTGCAGGCGTTGGCCTCAGTGACTGAGATAACCATGCCACCAGGGGCTATGGCGACCCAAGAAGGCACACCAGTGTTCTTCCTTTTAAACAGATTGAGCCAATTCAGGAGCTCCACAATTCTATCAATTTGTGTCATCTGCAAGTCATACAAAGAGAAATTAATCAGTGAACATAAAGGGTTAGCAAAGCAATATTACCTGTTGCAACAAGGGCAGAGTCCCCCTAGTCCTCAACTTTCACCCCACCAGCCGTCACATACAACAAATAATCCTCCGTCAATTTCGCCAACTCCAACGTGACCCCACCACTCGCCACATCTTCCCATCTCCCCCCATGTCTGCCTTCCTCAAAGACCGCTCCCTCCGCAACTCCCTTGTCAATTCTTCCCTTCCCTCCCGTACCACCCCATCCCCGGGCACTTTCCGTTGCAACCGCAAGAAATGCAACACCTGTCCCTTTACCTCCCCCCTCGACTCCATTCAAGGACCCAAGCAGTCGTTCCAGGTGCGACAGAGGTTCACCTGCATCTCCTCCAACCTCATCTATTGCATCCGCTGCTCTAGGTGTCAGCTGATCTACATCGGTGAGACCAAGCGGAGGTTGGGCGATCGTTTCACCGATCACCTCCGCTCGGTCCGCAAGAACCTACCTGACTTCCCGGTGGCTCAGCACTTCAACTCCCCCTCCCACTCCGAATCCGACCTCTCTGTCCTGGGTCTCCTCCATGGCCAGAGCGAGCAACACCGGAAATTGGAGGAACAGCGCCTTGTATTCCGCTTGGGGAGTCTGCAGCCTGCGGGCATGAACATTGAATTCTCCCAATTTTGTTAGCCCTTGCTGTCTCCTCCCCTTCCTCAGCCCTCGGGCTGTCTCATCCCATCTCCCAGCCCCCGGGCTCCTCCTCCTCCTTTTTCCTTCCTTCTCCCCGCCACCCCCTATCAGTCTGAAGAAGGGGTTCGGCCCGAAACGTTGCCCATTTCCTTCGCTCCATAGATGCTGCTGCACCCGCTGAGTTTCTCCAGCTTTTTTGGTTACCTGTTGCAATCTCTGGTTACCTTCTTAACAGTTTGTATCTTTATTGCACTCTCGTCAGCAATTTTTTCCTCATGCAACTGCAACAAGATATAAAATGTCACACCAGCTCCTTGAGGTGACTAAAATTCAACAGAAGAATACAATTGTACTGGCCCACCTGTTCAGCATTTCTCATGCTCATCAATTCCAACACAATTCTTCTACCACCTACACTATGAAATACTATCATTGCAAATTAAACTACCTACAGGCAGGCCTCTGGGATTATAAAATACCTTTTCATGACTTGGTTCAATTTTATTTTCTTCTTTGCTTCTTGCTGCTCAACTGGAGGACAAGCTTCTAAAACAGGTGTCAGCCGTAACTTCCGCTCTCTGAGGGGAGGACATATTGAACTCAGAACTTTGTGGAAAAGCGTGCACAGAGTGAACCAGAAGCAGCAACATAATTCCTACTTTATAACTTAAATTAAGCATTTAAACAATTCAGATACTCCACATACAAAAGGTAGTGATTCCAGCAAGAAATGTGAATTATTGATTTGTTTTAGTCAAAGAAAATTAGCAAGGACAACAATTTGTGTGGTCATAACTAACCAACAGATGAAGATAAGCTATTTCTGAGGGTAAAATAGCAACACGGGGGAAAAAATGTCCATAATTAGATTCACGATCTAGACATTTTTTTAAAATCAAAATGTATTCTGTTGCTCGTCGAGCGTCAGATTTGAATATTGCATTTAGATTTGCACGTGCTTACGTTTTGAGCTCTTCGCATTTTTGTTTTTTCTCTTCCGCCAGTTTCAGGATTCTTTCTTCTTTTTGCTCTTGCGTTTTCTTAGGTTTTTCCAGGCGGGTCCTCTCTTTTTCCGAAGGTGCATACTGAACAATTATAGAGTGAATCATATAAAATGGAAAATGCCACCTCGTGATAATAAATGAACCATTAAAAAATTAAAATTATGTTGGCAATTGTACCCATCTACATTAAAATCAAATTCAATTATCTACCCAATTCTACTTCTCGTTAATTAGATTAAAAAGTAGCCAAGTGAACAGTACATCCAGTTATAACAGTTAAAGCATTAATATGTTTGTAATATACATTTATGTATATTGGATTAATGCACATTACAACCATGTTAATGCTTTAAACAGAAACTCAACCATTTCCAAGTATAGTCAACAGCTCAGCCTTTACTTTGGGATTTAAGATCGAAACATTCCTGGTTTTGAGAGCTGGGAACTAAAGACATTGCACGGACTAATCGCAGAATGTTGCAAACCTGTTCTCTGTTAACCTTCAAAAATTATCTTTACATATTGTATTTCTACAACATTTAAAATGCTATTAAGCATATATTGTTATGTACAGAGCCAACATATACAAAGTAATAATAATAATAATACATTTTATTTACGGGCGACTTTCAAGAGTCTCAAGGACACCTTACAAATATTTAGCAAGTAGAGGAACAACATGTAAGCGGAATGAAATAAATAGTAGTGACATGACTAGTACACAAATTAAAGACAGAATTCAATTCAAAACACAATATGAGGCAATTCAATCACAGATGAAAAGGGAGGGGGACGTGGGGCTAAGGATAGGCAAAGGTGAAGAGATGGGTCTTGAGGCGGGACTGGAAGATGCTGAGGGACACGGAATTGCGGATCAGTTGGGGGAGGGAGTTCCACAGCCTGGGAGCTGCCCTGGAGAAGGCTCTGTCCCCAAAACTGCGGAGGTTGGACTTGTGGATGGAGAGGAGACCGGCTGATGTGGATCTGAGGGACCGTGAGGGTTGGTATGGGGAGAGGAGGTCAGTGAGATATGGGTGGGCCAGATGGTGGAGGGCTTTGTAGGTGAGGACCAGGATTTTGTAGGTAATCCGGTGGGAGATGGGAAGCCAGTGAAGTTGTTTGAGGACTGGAGTGATGTGATGCCAGGATTTGGTGTGGGTGATGAGTCGGGCGGCTGCGTTCTGGACCAGTTGGAGTCGGTTGATGTAGATGGAGCTGATGCCAAGGAGAAGTGAGTTGCAATAGTCCAGTCGGGAGGAGATGAAGGCATGGATGAGTCTTTCAGCAGCGGGAGGTGTGAGAGAGGGTCTGAGTTTGGCAATGTTGTGGAGATGAAAGAAGGGGGTTTTAATGACATGGCGGATGTGAGGCTCAAGGGAGAGGGTGGAATCAAAGATCACGCCAAGGTTGCGGACCTGGGGAGATGGGGAGACAGTGCTGCCGTCGATGGTGAGAGTGGGGTTATTGATTTTGCTGAGTGTGGATTTGGAGCCTATGAGGAGGAATTCTGTTTTATCGCTGTTGAGTTTGAGGAAGTTATGTTGCATCCAGGGTTTTATAGCTGTCACAGTCTGCCCTCTCCTCATTCTCATCCACTTCACCTCCCAGTACTTTTCCACCGGTCCCTCCTTATCCTCACCTGCCTGCCTGCCACTCCCCTCTCACCAGCCCAACTCTCCTCACCTGTTGCACTCAGTTGCCTCTGATCACCTATTAACCCGGTATATAGACTCTCCTCACCGTTCACACAGTGCCAGATTGTTCTCAGCATTCATGCAAGACTCTCCAGCGATTTCCAGACTGACTACACGGATTCGAACCTGCCTGCCCCTGACCATTCCGTCCTGTCGTCTTCCCGGATATCACCTCAGCCTTCTGTCCCCGACCATGGCCTTCTGTCCCCGACCTCCTGGTTTCTGTCTGCCTCTTTCCTGGGCTGTTTGGTGTATCCCTGCAACGGCTCCTCGACTTCCTGCCTGGCATCGACTCTCCTTTCGTCTGTCCCTCGCTGGTTTGTTTGCATCGTGTGTGGGATCTCCTGGTTACCGGACCTTCCGCTACCTCGACTACCTCTCCTGCCTGCCCCCCTTCGGAACCCTCGCTCAATCCTGAGCCTCTGTGTGAGTACGGTGTACCCATTCCTGTGTTACTACTCTGTGTTACAGTGTCGTAATTAAGTTCATTACCAACTATACCTGCCTGATTCTGTGCTGCTATTGGGTCCAAGCTATACCCGTTACAGTACAATCTGGCCAACAATGGACTCAGCGCACACAACGTCTCCGTCAAACCGCTTCGAGAGGATTGAGCACACGCTCCTGCAGCACGAAGCTATGCTCACTGCCTCCAACTCCGAGGTTCGACAGGCTGTGTCAAACCAAGAGCAAGCATTGGTTGCACTAGCCACCCAGGTCCAACAGCTGACGACCACCCTCGCCCAGGCTACACCCCATGCTTTGCCTCCGGCTCCAACAGCACCAGCACCCGGTCCGCCAGGACCATCACCTGAGCCCCGGGTGGGAACCCCGGAGCGCTACGCTGGAGACCCGGAGGGCTGCAACCCATTCATCACGAACTGTTGCATTCTCTTCGCCCTACAGCCCTACACCTTCGCCCAGGAAGCGGTGAGAGTGGCGTTTACCATTAATCACCTGACTGGCAGTGCTCGGCTGTGGGGAACGGCTGAATGGGAGCGACGCACGCCAGCTTGCTCCTCTCTCCAGGCCTTCGCCGCGCAGCTTCGCAAGGTGTTCGGTGAGGTTTCGATGGGTCCGGACGCTGCGGGAGGTCTGCTGGGGTTGAGCCAGGGGAACCAGAGGGTCGCTGACTTCGCCATCGACTTTCGCACCAGGGCCCGTCAGAGTGATTAGAAACATAGAAACATAGAAATTAGGTGCAGGAGTAGGCCATTCGGCCCTTCGAGCCTGCACCGCCATTCAATATGATCATGGCTGATCATCCAACTCAGTATCCCGTACCTGCCTTCTCTCCATACCCTCTGATCCCCTTAGCCACAAGGGCCACATCTAACTCCCTCTTAAATATAGCCAATGAACTGGCCTCGACTACCCTCTGTGGCAGGGAGTTCCAGAGGTTCACCACTCTCTGTGTGAAAAAAGTTCTTCTCATCTCGATTTTAAAGGATTTCCCCCTTGTCCTTAAGCTGTGACCCCTTGTCCTGGACTTCCCCAACATCGGGAGCAATCTTCCTGCATCTAGCCTGTCGAACCCCTTAAGAATTTTGTAAGTTTCTATAAGATCCCCTCTCAATCTCCTAAATTCTAGAGAGTATAAACCAAGTCTATCCAGTCTTTCTTCATAAGACAGTCCTGACATCCCAGGAATCAGTCTGGTGAACCTTCTCTGCACTCCCTCTATGGCAATAATGTCCTTCCTCAGATTTGGAGACCAAAACTGTACGCAATACTCCAGGTGTGGTCTCACCAAGACCCTATACAACTGCAGTAGAACCTCCCTGCTCCTATACTCAAATCCTTTTGCTATGAAAGCTAACATACCATTCGCTTTCTTCACTGCCTGCTGCACCTGCATGCCCACTTTCAATGACTGGTGTACCATGACACCCAGGTCTCGCTGCATCTCCCCTTTTCCTAGTCGGCCACCATTTAGATAATAGTCTGCTTTCCTGTTTTTGCCACCAAAATGGATAACCTCACATTTATCCACATTATACTGCATCTGCCAAACATTTGCCCACTCACCCAGCCTATCCAAGTCACCTTGCAGTCTCCTAGCATCCTCCTCACAGCTAACACTGCCCCCCAGCTTAGTGTCATCCGCAAACTTGGAGATATTGCCTTCAATTCCCTCATCCAGATCATTAATATATATTGTAAATAGCTGGGGTCCCAGCACTGAGCCTTGCGGTACCCCACTAGTCACTGCCTGCCATTGTGAAAAGGACCCGTTTACTCCCACTCTTTGCTTCCTGTTTGCCAGCCAGTTCTCTATCCACATCAATACTGAACCCCCAATGCCGTGTGCTTTAAGTTTGTAAACTAATCTCTTATGTGGGACCTTGTCGAAAGCCTTCTGGAAGCCCAGATACACCACATCCACTGGTTCTCCCCTATCCACGCTACTAGTTACATCCTCGAAAAATTCTATAAGATTCGTCAGACATGATTTACCTTTTGTAAATCCATGCTGACTTTGTCCAATGATTTCACCACTTTCCAAATGTGCTGCTATCCCATCTTTAATAACTGACTCTAGCAGTTTCCCCACTACCGATGTTAGACTAACTGGTCTGTAATTCCCCGTTTTCTCTCACCCTCCCTTCTTAAAAAGTGGAGTTACGTTTGCTACCCGCCAATCCTCAGGAACTACTCCAGAATCTAAAGAGTTTTGAAAGATTATTACTAATGCATCCACTATTTCTGGAGCTACTTCCTTAAGTACTCTGGGATGCAGCCTATCTGGCCCTGGGGATTTATCGGCCTTTAATCCATTTAATTTACCCAACACCATTTCCCGGCTAACCTGGATTTCACTCAATTCCTCAAACTCCTTTGACCCGCGGTCCCCTGCTATTTCCGGCAGATTATTTATGTCTTCCTTAGTGAAGACGGAACCAAAGTAGTTATTCAATTGGTCCGCCATATCCTTGTTCCCCATGATCAACTCACCCGTTTCTGACTGCAAGGGACCTACATTTGTTTTAACTAATCTCTTTCTTTTCACATATCTATAAAAACTTTTGCAGTCAGTTTTTATGTTCCCTGACAGTTTTCTTTCATAATCTATTTTTCCTTTCCTAATTAAGCCCTTTGTCCTCCTCTGCTGGTCTCTGAATTTCTCCCAGTCCTCCGGTATGCTGCTTTTTCTGGCTAATTTGTACGCATCATCCTTCGCTTTGATACTATCCCTGATTTCCCTTGTTATCCACGGATGCACTACCTTCCCTGATTTATTCTTTTGCCAAACTGGGATGAACAATTTTTGTAGTTCATCCATGCAGTCTTTAAATGTCTTCCATTGCATATCCACCGTCAACCCTTTTAGAATTAATTGCCAGTCAATCTTGGCCAATTCACGTCTCATACCCTCAAAGTTACCTTTCTTTAAGTTCAGAACCATTGTTTCTGAATTAACAATGTCACTCTCCATCCTAATGAAGAACTCAACCATATTATGGTCACTCTTGCCCAAGGGGGCACGTACAACAAGACTGCTAACTAACCCTTCCTCATTACTCAATACCCAGTCTAAAATAGCCTGCTCTCTCGTTGGTTCCTCTACATGTTGATTTAGATAACTATCCCGCATACATTCCAAAAAATCCTCTTCCTCAGCACCCCTGCCAATTTGATTCACCCAATCTATATGTAGATTGAAGTCACCCATTATAACGGTTTTGCCTTTGTCGCACGCATTTCTAATTTCCTGTTTGATACCATCTCCAACTTCACTACTACTGTTAGGTGGCCTGTACACAACACCCACCAGCGTTTTCTGCCCCTTAGTGTTTCGCAGCTCTACCCATACCGATTCCACATCCTGCAAACTAATGTCCTTCCTTTCCATTGCGTTAATCTCCTCTCTAATCAGCAACGCTACCCCACCTCCTTTTCCTTTCTCTCTATCCCTCCTGAATATTGAATATCCCTGGATGTTCAGCTCCCAGCCTTGGTCTCCCTGGAGCCACGTCTCCGTGATCCCAACTATATCATAGTCATTAATAGCTATCTGAACATTCAACTCATCCACCTTATTACGAATGCTCCTTGCATTGAGACACAAAGCCTTCAGGCTTGTTTTTACAACACTCTTACCCCTTATACAATTTTGTTGAAAAGTGGCCCTTTTTGATTTTTGCCCTGGAGTTTCCGGCCTGCCACTTTTACTTTTCACCTTGCTACCTATTGCTTCTACCCTCATTTTACACCCCTCTGTCTCTACGCTCACACATTTAAGAAACCCTTTCCCTTTAACTCCATCCTCCACTAGCCCATTCGACACCCCACCCCCCTTATTCAGTTTAAAACCACCCGTGTAGCAGTGGCAAACCTGCCTGCCAGAATGCTGGTCCCACACCTGTTAAGATGCAATCCGTCCCTTTTGTACAGTTCCCCCTTACCCCAAAACAGATCCCAGTGATCTAAGAATCTAAATCCCTGCCCCGTGCACCAGTTCCTCAGCCACACGTTCAGGTCCCGTATCTCCCTGTTCCTGCTCTCGCCAGCACGAGGAACTGGAAGCAAACCGGAGATAACAACCCTGGAGGTCCTGCTTTTCAGCATTTTTCCGAGCTCTCTAAAGTCACGCTGCAGAATATTCATCCCCTTCTTTCCGACATCGTTTGTGCCGACATGCACTACCACTTCCGGATGTTCACCTTCGCCCTTGAGGATTTTCTGCACTCTGTCCGTGACATCCTGGATCCTGGCACCAGGAAGGCAGCACACCATCCTCGCATCCCGTCTGTTGCCGCAGAAACCCCTGTCCGTACCTCTCACAATGGAGTCTCCTACTACAATGGCGTTGCCTGCCTTAGGCCTTTTTGGTTTTGGCTCAACAGCCCTATTCGCATCACAAGCCAGTCCGCCGCCCAGTGTAAACACCTCTTCTGTCCCGACAGCTTCTAAGTGGGTGAACCTGTTCACAAGAGGTACAACCCCCGGGGACGTTGGCATTCCATGCTTCCCTCCTGTTCTCACTGTCTCCCACCTACACCTTAGGTGTAACAATCGTACTGTAGGACTTGTCGAGGAACGACTCCGTTTCTCGGACGAACCGGAGGTCATCCACTTGCTTCTCCAGTTCCCCAACACGGCCCTTCAGGAGCTCTACCTGGATGCACTTTTCGCATTTGTAGCAGCCAGAGGCACTAGCGGTGTCCTTGACCTCCCACATACTGCAAGCATCACACTGAATCAGCTTGCCTGACATCTCCTTCTTTCGTCTCTCCCTCTGCAGTGTTTTGCGTAGTCTCCTCTCCTCAGCCTCCTCTCCGAAGACTCTCGAGCCAAAGACTCACACTTTTCTCACAGGGACTCTCGAGCCAAAGACTCACACTTTTCTCACAGGGCACTTCCCTCACAAGGCCGCTCACTCACTGCCGCTCCCTAAGAGCAGTCTTACTTAAATTGACTGATAAATTGCCTGATTTACCAATTTACAACCAAATTCCTCAGTGTTCAGCTGTTTTCCCAGCACTGACTCACTTCTCTCCTCCCACTTGGGCTAGAGCCAATCAGTCGTATCTTCTGCTAACTCCTCCTGCTGCTGCTGTTGTTGCTCCCAAAGCTACAGCAGTTCTGAGTCAAGTCTGCCTGTCCTTGACCTGTACTTAAACTGTTTTCACTTCTCTCCTCCCACTTGGGCTAGAGCCAATCAGTCGTATATCTTGCTAATCTCCCTATGCTGCTGCTGTTGTTGCTCCCAAAGCTACAGCAGTTCTGACCTCTTGCAAAAATACTTATACAATTTCTAATTATTTCTAGTTCCAATGGAAAGTCATTGAGCAGAAATGTCAACTCTGCTTCTCTCTCCCCAGATGCTGCCTGACCTGCAGAATGTTTTCATCATTTCGGTAATTAAATCCAGGCTGAAGTGACAGGGTAAACGGCTGGAACCTGGATAGTGAGGTGGAACGGAGGTATCTGGGGATCCAAGTATCTGGCCACCTGGAAGTAGCACTCATGGTCAATATTGGGAAATTTGAAGTCATCTTCCACAACCAACCAATATTCACCTTGAATGCCTCTGGGGAAGGACTTAGATGTGGCAGCATTTGTTTGATACATCTAGAAGGGTTTCCTGACACACTAGGCAGTTAATACATCGCTCGGTGGGATTATACTTGACCTTGATTTGGGAAATGAGCGCAACGAGGTGGAGTTTCAAAGGGAGAGTATATATATGGATATATATATATATGTGTGTACATATATGCTGCATATGGCAAGTACATTTTTCCTTCAGTAAGGAGACAAAGACTGTACACTGTGCCCCAGGTGAGATCTCAACAACATCCTGTACAACTGTGATGCATCTTCCCTACATCCATTCTCCATTCCCCTCAATGAAAAACACTGGGACAGATGTGATGGAACTCCAGTTAAATACATTCCCATGGCTGCCCTTCATTTACTCAAAGGTAGACAAAAATGCTGGAGAAACAGCGGGTGAGGCAGCATCTATGGAGCGAAGGAAACAGGCAACGTTTCGGGATGAAACCCTTTCTCCATTTACTCAAGTTACATCTCAATATAAACATTACAACAGCAGCAAGTTCTTAATTATGTAATTATAAATCAACATTGTTGAGTGAACGCTCTTTACAATCTGTTCGTTTTACATTTATCGTCAATCATCGATGTTTTACTTACTCACCTCGAACTTGTAGTTGAGTCTGAGAACCTTCATACTCGGTTCCCTCTGTAACTGAACATGTATATTCCCCTTCATCAAACCTTCTTACGTTCTTTATTCTGAGGGAAATGTTCCCTTTGGTCACTTCATCTTTAAACAGTTCGGCCCTTGCTCTGTAATCCTGGTGTTGAGCGAGGGTGTCATTGTGTCCATGTCTGTACACAAGGACTGGCGAGATGAGACCTGTCTTCCTCCACTGCACGACCATGTTGCTGGTCAATATATCTGGTACAAGCTGACATTCCAACACCACATCTCCACCTACAGTGGCTACAAAACCATCGCCCGGTACAATAACGAGAAATTCACCTGCGGGTCAATTCAAATAATTGGAAACATAATTATTTAAGGAATCAATAAGGATAATCCCTTGTTGAAGGTCGAGTCGCAGGTACATAAGGTGGTCAAAAAGGCTTTTGGCTCTTTGGCCTTCATCAGTCAGAGTATTGAGTACAGAACTTGCAGTTGTATAAGACGTTGGTGAAACCGCATTTAGAATATTGTGTTCAGTTCTGGCCACCAGGTTATAGGAAATATATTGTCAAGCTTGAGAATCTTCAGAAAAGATTTACGAGGATGTTGCCAGGACTAGAGGGTGTGAGCTATAGGGAGAGGTTGAGTAGGCTGGGTCTCTATTCCATGGAGCGCAGGAGGATGAGGGGAGATCTGATAGAGGTGTACAAAAACATGAGAGGAATAGATCGGGTAGATGCACAGAGTCTTTTACCCAGAGTAGGGGAATCGAGGACCACAGGACATAGGTTCAAGGTGAAGGGGAAAGATTTAATAGGAATTCGAGGGGTAACATTTTCACACATAGGTGGTGGGTGTATGGAACAAGCTGCTAGGGGAGGTAGTTGAGGCTGGGACTATCCAATATTTTAAGAAACAGTTGGACAGGTACATGGATAGGACAGGATAGGTTTAGATGGATATGGACCAAGCGCGGGCAGGTGGGACTAGTTTAGATGGGACATTGTTGGCCTGTGTGGGCAAGTTGGGCCGAAGGGCCTGTTTCCACACTGTATCACGCTATGACTAGTGTAGATGGGACATTGTCGGCCTGTGTGGGCAAGTTGGGCCAAAGGGCCTGTTTCCACACTGTATCACTCTATGACTAATGTAGATGGGACATTGTTGGCCGGTGTGGGCAAGT